>NW_023660252.1:0-66819 GCF_015228065.2 Penaeus monodon | reverse complement strand
TAATGATAATAGTAATAATAGTATTAATCATCAATGTTATCCAAATTCTCTTTATTCTCATTTATCATCATTATTGTCATAAATTAATAGAATTCTGGTAATTATTCATTTTTTACCCTAATAATGCCAAATCATCAAATGAAGGAAAAAACGTCATTGGAGTCTACTCTCAAAAGGCTATATTTCGCTAGTTTTTGCCGCTTTTTAGATTTTTGGGATTTTTTTCTTTTACCTTTTTTTTATTATATATGGGACACAATTCCTGTTATTATCATCATTATTATCATGATTATCATCATTATTATCGTTATCATCATCATTATCATCATTATCATCATTATCATCATCATTATCATCATTATTTTAATTAATATCGTTATTACTGTAATTATTACTGGTATAATAATTATTTTTACAATTATACTACCAGTAAAAATAATAACAATGATAATAATAACAATAATAATATTAATAACAATATTATAACAATTAATATTATTATAATTATACTTATTATTATTATTATTGTTATTATTACAGTTAAAATATATTTTTTTGCAAAAATTCTAATAATTTAAGTAATAATAATAATAATAATAATAATGATAATAATAATAATAATAATAATAATAATAATAATAATAATAATAATAACAATAATAATAATAATAATAATGATAATAATAATGATAATAGTAATAATAGTAATAATCATCAAATGTTATCCAAATTCTCTTTATTCTCACTTTTATCATCATTATTGTCATGATTAATAGAATTCTGGTAATTATTATCATTATTACCCTAATGATTGCCAGAATCATCAAATGAATGGAAAAAACGTCATTTTGGAGTCTACTCTCAAAAGGCTATATATCGCTAGATTTTGCCTCTTTTTCAACTTTTGGGATTTTTTTTCTTTTACCTTTTTTATTATATATGGACACAATTCCTGTTATTATCATCATTATTATCATGATTATCATCATTATTATTGTTATCATCATCATTATCATCATTATCATCATTATTATCATCATTATTGCAATTATTATCATTATTATTGCAATTATTGCAGTTATAATATATTTTTATATCTATACTAATAACAACTACAATAATAATAGTAATAACAATAATAATAACAATAATAACGTCTTTATAATCATTATTTATATCATTATTTTAATTAATATCGTTATTACTGTAATTATTACTGTTATAATAATTATTTTTACAATTATACTACCAGTAAAAATAATAATAATAATAATAATAATAATAATAATAATAAAAATAATAAATAATAATAATGATAATAGAATAATGATATATTGATAATAGTAAAATCATCAAATGTTATCCAAATTCTCTTTTTTTTCACTTTTATCATCATTTTTGTCATGATTAAAAAAATTTTGGGTAATTTTATCATTTTTCCCTAAATTGCCAATCATCAATAATGGAAAAATATCATTTGGAAGTCTACTCTCAGGGGTATATTTCGCTTGATTTTGCCGTTTTTTTTACTTTTGGGATTTTTTTTTTTTTACCTTTTTTTTTTATATTATGGACACAATTCCTGTTATTATCTCATATAATAAATGATTATCATCATTATCATCGTATAATCAGCATTATATCATTATCATCATCTTTAAATCATCATTATTGCAATTTATTATCTTCATTAATTGCAATTATTATCATTTTATTGCAATTATTCAGTTAAAATTTATATTTTACTCTTTTACTATAACAACACATAAAAATATAATAACAATAATAAATAATAACTTCTTTATAATCATTATTTATATCATTATTTTTTTAAATATCGTATTACTGTAATTATTTACTGTTATAATAATTATTTTTAAAATTTAAATACCCGTAAAATAATATAAATAATATAACATAATATATTAATAAAAATATTATAAAATTATATTATTATAATTATACTTATTTTATTTTATTGTTATTATTACAGTTATAATATATTTTTGGCAAAAATACTAATATTAAGTAATAAAAATTTAAAAATAATAATTTTAAATAAAATAAAATTTAATAATAAATAATAAAAAATAATAATAATAAATAATAATAAGGGAAAAATGATGATAATAGTATATATAATAATCATAAAATGTTATCAAATTCTCTTATTCTTCACTTTTATCATCATTGTTTTCAATGTTAATAGAATTCTGGTAATTATTATCATTATTACCCTAATAATTCCCAGATCATCAAATTAATTGAAAAATCGTCATTTTGGTGTCTACTCTCAATATGCTATATTTCGCTAGATTTTGCCGTTTTTTCGACTTTTGTGATTTTTTTTTCTTTTAAATTTTTTTATTATATATGGACACAATTCCTGTTATTATCATCATTATTATCATGTTATCATCATTATTATCGTTATCTCATCATTATCATCATTATCATTTATATCTTTTCATCTCTTTATCATCATTATTGCAATATTATCATCAATATTGCAATTATTATCATTATTATTGCAATTATTGCAGTTATAGTATATATTTTTACATCTAGACTAATAACAACTACAATAATAATAGTAATAACAATAATAATAACAATAATAACGTCTTTATAATCATTATTTTTATCATTATTTTAATCAATATCGTTATTACTGTAATTATTACTGTTATAATAATTATTTTTACAATTATACTACCAGTAAAAATAATAATAATGATAATAATAACAATAATAATATTAATAACAATATTAACAATTATTATTAATTATACTTATTATTATTATTATTGTTATTATTACAGTTATAATATATTTTTGGCAATAATACTAATAATTAAAGTAATAAATAATAATAATAATAATAATAATAATAATAATAATAACAAAAAATAATAATAATAAAAAAATAATAATAATGATAATAATAATGATAATAGTAATAATAGTAATAATCATCAAATGTTATCCAAATTCTCTTTATTCTCACTTTTATCATCATTATTGTCATGATTAATAGAATTCTGGTAATTATTATCATTATTACCCTAATAATTGCCAGAATCATCAAATGAATGGAAAAAACGTCATTTAAAATCATTATCATCATTATTGCAATTATTATCATCATTATTGCAATTATTATCATTATTATTGCAATTATTGCAGTTATAATATATATTTTTACATCTATACTAATAACAACTGCAATAATAATAGTAATAACAATAATAATAATCATTATAATCATTATTTATATCATTATTTTAATTAATATCGTTATTACTGTAATTACTACTGTTATAATAATTATTTTTACAAGTATACTACCAGTAAAAATAATAATAATGATAATAATGACAATAATAATAATAATAATAATAATAATAATAATAATAATAATAATAATAATAATAATAAGAATAATAATGATAATAAAAATGATAATAGTAATAATAGTAATAATCATCAAATGTTATCCAAATTCTCTTTATTCTCACTTTTATCATCATTATTGTCATGATTAATAGAATTCTGGTAATTATTATCATTATTACCCTAATAATTGCCAGAATCATCAATGAAAGGGAGAAAAAACGTCATTTTGGAGTCTACTCTCAAAAGGCTATATTTCGCTAGATTTTGCCGCTTTTTCGACTTTAGGGATTTTTTTCTTTTACCTTTTTTTATTATATATGGACACAATTCCTGTTATTATCATCATTATTATCATGATTATCATCATTATTATCGTTATCATCATCATTATCACCATTATCATTATTATCATCATCATTTTCATTATTATTGCAATTATTATCATCATTATTGCAATTATTATCATTATTATTGCAATTATTGCAGTTATAATATATATATTTTTACATCTATACTAATAACAACTACAATAATAATAGTAATAACAATAATAATAACAAAAATAACGTCTTTATAATCATTATTTATATCATTATTTTAATTAATATCGTTATTACTGTAATTATTACTGTTATAGTAATTATTTTTACAATTATACTACCAGTAAAAATAATAATAAGGATAATAATAACAATAATAATATTAATAACAATATTATAACAATTAGTATTATTATAATTATACTTATTATTATTATTATTGTTATTATTACAGTTATAATATATTTTTTGGCAATAATACTAATAATTAAAGTAATAATAATAATAATAATAATAATAATAATAATAATGATAATAATAATAATAATAATAATAATAATGATAATAATAATGATAATAGTAATAATAGTAATAATCATCAAATGTTATCGAAATTCTCTTTATTCTCACTTTTATCATCATTATTGTCATGATTAATAGAATTCTGGTAATTATTATCATTATTACCCTAATAATTGCCAGAATCATCAAATGAATGGAAAAAACGTCATTTTGGAGTCTACTCTCAAAAGGCTATATTTCGCTAGATTTTGCCGCTTTTTCGAATTTTGGGATTTTTTTTCTTTTACCTTTTTTTTTATTATATATGGACACAATTCCTGTTATTATCATCATTATTATCATGATTATCATCATTATTATCGTTATCATCATCATTATCATCATTATCATCATTATCATCATCATTATCATCATTATTGCAATTATTATCATCATTATTGCAATTATTATCATTATTATTGCAATTATTGCAGTTATAATATATATTTTTACATCTATACTAATAACAACTACAATAATAATAGTAATAACAATAATAATAACAATAATAACGTCTTTATAATCATTATTTATATCATTATTTTAATTAATATCGTTATTACTGTAATTATTACTGTTATAATAATTATTTTTACAATTATACTACCAAAAAAAAAAAAAAAAAAAAAAAAAAAAAAAAAAAAATTTAAAAATCAAGTATTTTTAGTTTTCTTTTAATTCGTTTTTATTTTTAATTTTACATTTAAATTTAATTTTTTTTCAAAAATACAAAATTTTTAAAATAATAAAAAATTAAAATAATAAAAAAATAATTTTAATAAAATAATAAAATTTAAAAATTTTTATAATATATTAAAATTAAAAATTAAATTGGTTAAAAAATTACAAAGTAAAAAATTTTGTTTTCAATTTTACTATTTAAATAATTTTTTCATTTTAATAAATTTTAATTTTTAATAATTAAAAATTAAACCCCTAAAAATTAAAATCATAATAATAAAAAAAAATTTAATTTATCTAAAATTTGGTAAAAATTTCGCTAATTTTGTTTTGTTTTTAAAAATTTTTTTTTCTTTTTACTTTTTTTTTTTATTTTTAAATAAATTGGAAAATTTTTTATCCCCCTAAAATTTCCTTATAAAATAAATTAAAATCTTTTTTTTTCCTAGCTCTAAAATTATATTTTCATCTTTTCTTTTTCATTTTGGGTTTTTTTTTATGTTTTCCTTTTTTATTATTTTTGGCAAATTTTGATTATACTTTAATATTTTTACATCTTTTATTACTTTAAAACACCTTTAAATTTTAAAATAAAATAATCTTAACATTTTAATTTGAAATTATTTATATCATTTTAATTTAAATTATCTTATTTCAATTATTCGTTATAAAAATTATTTTTACTTTTTCCTAAGAAAAATAAATAAAAATGAAAATAAAATAATAATAAATAATAATTTTAAAAACTTTATTTTAAAAATTAAATTTTAAATTTAATTTTTCCTTTTATTTTAAATTTTGTTTTAAATTACGTTATAAAAATTAATTTTTCAATTTACTAATTAAAAAAATAATAATAAAAATAATAAATAATAATATTAATAAAATTTTTTTAAAAAACTTTATTTTTAAAAATTTTTATTTTTATTTTTAAATTTAATTTTAAAGTTTAATTTTTTTTTAAATTAATAATTTTAAAATTTCATAATTAATAAATTCTTAAAAATTTAAAAATTAAATTTTAAAATTAAAAAAATTATAATTTAAAGAATAATAAATGAAATGGAAAAAAATAATCACCCCAAAGGTTTTTCCAAATTTTTCCCCCTTTATTTTTTTTTTTTTTTCTCAAAATTTTTTTTATTAATAAAAAATTCCCGGGGTTAAATTTTTCTTTCTTATTAAAAATTCCCAGAATCATAAAATTTTTAATGGAAAAAATCGGATTATCTAAAATTATTTTTCACAATTTTCCTCTTTTCCCCTTTTATTTTTTTTTCAATTTTTTTTTTTTATTCTTTTTTGGGCACAGATTATTTTTTACATCTTTTTACTTTTAAAATTTTAAAATTAAAATGTTTTTAAAAATTTTAATTTTAAAAATTTTACCTTTTTTAAAACCCAATTTTTTTAATTCGTTATTTTATTATCTTATTTTTGAATTATTCTTTTTATAAATTATTTTTAAAATTATACAATAAAAAAAATAATAAAAAATAACAATAATAAAAAAATTAAAAATTTTAAAAAATTTTTTAAAAAAATTTTAAATTCGTTATTTTAATTTTTACTTTTTTAAAATTTTTTTAAATTTATCCCGGGTTAAAATAAAAATTTTTTGGAAATAAAAATTAAATTAATAATAATAAAAAAAATTTAAAAATTTAAAATTTTTAAAAATTTAATCTTTTTAATTTTTAATTTTTTTAATTGATAAAAATTTTAATAAAAATAAAAATTTAAATAATAAAAAATAAAAATAATAAATAATAATAATATAAAAATTTAAAATAAAAATTAATAAAAAGAAAATTTAATAAGATTTTTAAATATTTCCAAATTCTCTTTATTCTCACTTTTATCACCCTTAAATTTGGGCCTGTTTAAATAAATTCTGGTAATTATTACATTTTTACCCTAAAATTGCCAGAATCAAAAATGAAGGGAAAAAACGTCTTTTTGGATCTACTCTAAAAAGGCAATTTTTCCCTAAAATTTTGGCCGTTTTTTTCGATTTTTGGGGAATTTTTTTTCCCCTTTTTTTTTTTTATTAATAAAACACAATTCCTTTTTTTTTATCATCATTTTACCCCATTATTATCATCATTATTCTCGTTTTTTCTTTTCTTTTTCATTTTTCCTCATTTTTTAAAATTTATTATATTTTTTCAATTTCATTATTATTGAAAAATTAAAAATTAAAAAATCCCTTTTTTCATTTTTTTCATTTTTTAATAAATTGGTTTATTGAATTATTCGTTTAAAAAATTTATTTTTAAAATTAAAAAAAAAAAAAAATTTACTAATAAAAAAAATAAATAGTAAAAAACAAAATAATAAATAAAAATTTTAATAACTTGTTTTAATTTTAAATTTATTTTTATTATTTTAATTTTTCGTTTATTATTTTTTTATTACTTTAAAAAATAATTTAAAAATTTTTTCAATTTAAAATAAAATAAAAAGAATAAAATAATAAATTAAAATAATAAAAATTAATATAAAAATTATAAAATTAAAAATTATTAAAAAATTTTCCTTTTTTATTTTTTGTTATTTTTTCAGTTAAAAAAATCTTTTTTTTTGGAAATAATACCAAATAATAAAGTAAAAAATCCTACCCAAAAAAATTTTTAATTTTCCCTTTTCTTTTAAAGGGGGTTTTTTCTTTTCCCTTTTTTTATATATAAATTTTGGGTTTTTAATAATTTTTAAAAAATTTTAAGGGATAATTTTTAAATCTTATAATAATATTATAATCTTTAATTTTATTAAAATTTTTTTCTTTTATTTAAATTTTTATCACATTATTCCCAATTTTTATAAATTCTTTGGGTTTTTAATTATATTTTTACCCTAAAAATTCCAATCACAATAATAAAATTAAATTTTTAAATTACTTTTTATAACGATTTTTTTTAATTTTCCATTTTTCGTTTTATTTTTTTTCTTTAAAATTTTTTTTAAATTATACCCCTTTTTAAAAATAAAAATTACTGAAATCATCAAAAATTAAAAATAACATTTTAAAAAAATTCATTTTTCAATTATCTTATTATTTTTTAATTGGTTTTTATTTTTCCTTTTAAATTCATTTTTTGGGAAATTTTAAAATTTAATTTAAAAATAATAAAAAAATTTTTTACTTATTCATAAAAATAAAAATAATAAAAATAAATAATATAAAAATAAAAAGTTTTATAATGAAATTTTAAAATCAAAAATTTTAAAATTTCTTTTTTTACCTATTTTTTCCGGGTTAAATAATTTTTAATTTTAAAATTAACACCAAAAAAATTTTAAAAATAAAAAATAATAAAAACTTTTTAATAATTTTAAAAACCCAATTTTTTTGGTTTTTTTTACTTTTTTTTATTTTTTTTTTTTTTTATTAAAGGGAAACATTTTTTTTTCAAAAATTTATTAAAAATGAACTAATAATAATTTTATAATATTAATAATAATAATAATATAATTTTAATTTAATAATTTTTAATAAAAATTTTAATAATTTTTATTTATTAAAAAATTAAATTTACTAAAAACCCTAATTAAGAAAAAATAATAAAAAATAATAAGCTCTTTTAGAAAAATTTTTATTTTTATTTTAAGAATTATGTTTTTATTAAATTTAAATTCGGGTTAATTATTCTTTAAATTCCCCCTAATAAAAAAAAAATAAATGAATAAAAAGCAATAATTAAATTTTTATTTTAACAATTTTTTATTTTTTTTTGATTTTAATTTTTTTTTTCTTTTATTTTTTTTATTAAATTTTAAAATTTTTTTTGGAATAATAAAATTAATAAAATTTAATAATTTTTAACTTATAAAAAAATTTTAAAAATAATTTAAAATAATTTTAAAAATAATATTTTAAAAATAATTTTAAAAATTGGAATTTAAAATGAAATTAAAAATTGTAATTTTTACGTTTATAAATTTTTTTTTCACTTTTATAACAATTTCATGAAAAAAAATTGGAAATTTAACAAAATTAATAACAAACAAAATAAAAAAACCGGGGTCTTTTGGATTATATTTTAAACCCTTATTTTTAATTTTATCTTTTTTTCTTTTTTACTTTTGGGGATTTTTTTTTTTTTTTAAAACCCCTTTTTATTCAAAAATAAAAAATCAAAATTTTCCCTTTTTTATTATATCATTTTTATTTTTATTTTTCCATTTTATTATGTTATGTTTTTATTACATTATTATATTTTTTCAATATTAAAAATTTTAAATTAAAATAATTTTTAATTTTAAAAATTTAAAAATTTCAATTATAATAATTTTTAAATTTAAAATATAATAAAATAATAATAAAAATAATAAAATATAAAAAAAATTTTAATTCCTTTAAAAATCAAAAATTTTTTACCCATTTTTTAAATTCTTCGTTTTACTTTTTTAAATTTCTTTTTTAAATAAAATTTTTTTAAATTTTCTTATTCCCCTAAAATAATTGAATAATAAAGAATAAAAAACCCAATTTTAAAAACCCCAAAGGTATTTTATAATTTTCCCTTTTTTGATTTTTTGGGGTTTTTTTTCCCTTTTAAAAATTTTTTTTTGGAATTTTAACACAATTTTTTAAAAATTAATCCAATTATAAATTAAAAACAAATTTTATTATTTATAATAATTTTAATTTTTAAAAAAAAAAAAAATTAAAAAAAATTTTATTTAAAAAAATTTTAAATTTAATCATAAAATTTTGCCAATTTTTTTTCCATTTTATAATTGAAATTTTAAAATTGCGGTAAATTTTTTATTTTTTACCCAAAATAATTAAACAATAAAAATGATAAAAGTTTTTAACCCTTAAAAAAAATTTTTAATAACCGCTTTTTCATTTTTAATTTTTTTTTTCTTTTAAACCTTTTATTATGTTAAAATTTTTTTAAATTTTTATTACCAGTTAAAATGTTTTAATGAAAATAATCCTTTAAAAATATAAATTAAAAATATTATAAAAAATTTTAATTATTTTTACTTTAAATTACTTATTTTTATTATTTTTTGAATTATTCAGTTTATAATTTTTTTTCCAATAAAAACCTAAATAATTAAAATTAAAAAAAATATAAAATAATAAAAAAAAAAAATTTTTATAATTTAAAATTTAATTAAAAATAAAAATTTAAAATTTATATTTGAATAGTAATAATATTAAAAAAAATTTTCCTCAAATTTATCCAAATTTTTTAAAATTTTACTTTTATTTTTATTATTTTTTATTTTTTAATTTAAATTTTTTTGGAATTTAATAGAAAAATTGTAATAAAATTCCAAAAAAAAAAAAAAAAAAACAAAAAAAAAAAAAAAAAAAAAAAAAAAAAAAAAAAAAAAAAAAAAGGAAAAAAAAAAGAAATCATAAAATAAGGGGAAAAAGGGTCATTTTGGAGTTTTACCTAAAAAAGGCTATTTTTTCACAAATTTACCGCTGTTTTTCGATTTTTTGGGATTTTTTTTTTTTTAAACCTTTTTTTTATTATAGGGGAAAAAATTTCCCCGGGATTATCATAAATTAAATTATCTGATTTCATCATTATTATCTTTATCACATCATTATCATCATTATCATATCTTTTTCTTTATTATTGCAATTATTACCTCATTTTTGGAAATTATTATCTTATTTTTTGCAATTATTGCAGTTATAATATATATGGTTTTTTTACATCTATACTAAAAAACCAATAAAATGAAATTAACAAAAATAAAACAAAAATAACGTCTTTATAATCTTTACCTTATCATTTTTTTAAATTAAATAGCTTTTTAATGAAATTTCTTACTTTTTATAAAAATTTAAATTTTTTACAATTATACTACCGTAAAATAGTAATAAGGGAATAAAAAACAATAAAATTTCCAATAACAATATTAAACAATTATTATTATTAAAATTATACTTTATTATTATTATTTTATTTTCGGGTTATAATATATTTTTGGCAATAATAAAAATAATTAAATTAAAAATAAATAATAATAATAAAAAAAAAAAAAAAAAAAAAAAATAAAATAATGATAATAATAAAAATAAAAAAAAAATTAAAGGAAAAATTAATCATAAATGTTATCCAAATTCCTTTTTTTCCACTTTTTATCATCTTATTGTCATAATTAAATAAAAATTTCCCTTAATTATTTCATTATTACCCTAAAAATTTTCCCCAGAATCACCCAAATAAAGGAAAAAACGTCTTTTTGGAGTCAAACTCCAAAAGGCTATTTTCACTGATTTGGCCGTTTTTTTCTTTTTTTGGGATTTTGTTTTTTTTACCTTTTTTATTAATATGGACACAATTCCTGTTTTTTTATAACTTTTATCTTTTTTTAAAACCATCATTACTATCGTTCATCATCATTATCATCTTTTAATCATTTTTTGGGATATAAATTTTATAAATAAATTTTGGAATTTATCACTTTATTTTGAAATTAAATTGCATTTTATAATAATTTTTCCCTCATCTAAAACTAATAAAACTACAAAAATAATAGTAAAACAAAAATTTAACGTCTGTAAAATCATTTTTTTAATCATTTTTTTAAATTTAATATCGTTATTACGGAAATTAAATTACGGGTTTAAAAAATTATTTTTAAAATTTATACTCCCAGTAAAAATAATAATAATGATAATAAACATAAAAATTTTAAATAAACAATATTATAAAAAATTAGTATTATTAAAAATTATACTTATTATTATTATTATTTTTTTTTATTACCAATTATAATTTTTTTTTGGGCAATAATCCTAATATTAAAGTAAAAATTAATAATAAAAATAATAATAAATAAAAATTTAATATTAAAATAAATAATAATAAAAATAAATAATAATAGAAATACAAATGTTTTAATATAATATGTAAAATAATAAAATTTTTTCCAAAATTCTCTTTTTTTTCTCATTTTTACCCACATAATTGTCATGATTAATAGAATTCGGGTTAATTATTATCATTATTACCCAAAAAAACTGCCAAAAATCTTAAAATAAATGGAAAAACGTCATTTTGGAGTCTACTCTAAAAGGGCTATTTTTTCGCTAGATGTTGCCGGCTTTTTCGAATTTTTGGGATTTTTTTTTTTTTTAACCTTTTTTTTTATTATTTTGGAAAACAATTCCTTTTATTAGCTCATTATTATCATATTACATCATTTTATCTTTACATCATCTTTAAATCAATCATTATCTCACCCTTATAAACCTTAAATTTAAAAATTATTTCATCATTATTGAAATTTTATTATCATTATTTTGCAATTTTTGCATTTATAATATATTTTTTTTAAACATCTTCAAATAACAACTACAATAATAATCGAATAACAATAAAAATAAAATAAAAAAGTCTTTAACCCTTATTTTATTCATTTTTTTTAATTAAAAAATCGTTTACTGAATTTTTTCTGTTATCAAAAATTTTTTTTTACAATATACTACTAGAAAAATAATAATAATAAAATAAAAATTTGAATATAATTAAATAACAAAAATTATAACAATTAGTATTAAATTAAAATTTTAACTTTTATTATTTTTAAAATTGTTATTATTACAGTTAAAAATATTTTTTTTGGGGCAAAAAAAACCTTTAATTAAAGTTATAATTAATAAAAAATAAATAATAAATAATAATAAAAAATAATAATAAAAAATGAATAATAATAAATGATGATAGTAAAAATTAGAATAATCATAAAAATTTTACCCAAAATTTCTTTTTAAATTCTCACTTTTATCATCATTATTGTCAGGATTTTAAATTCGGTTTAATTTTATTACCCATTTTTAAAACCCCTAATATTGCCGAATCATAAAATAAAGGGAAAAAACGTCTTTTGGAGTCTTTCTCAAAAGGTTTTATTTCGCTAGATTAGGCCCTTTTTTGTTTTGGGGGTTTTTTTTTTTTTACCTTTTTTTATTATTTTTGGGACACAATTCCTGTTATTATCATCATTTTATCATGATTTCATAATTTTTAAATCGTTATAAATAAACCCCCCCCCCCATTTTTTTCATTTATCACATTATCAACATTTTTATCATTATTGCAATTATTACATCATTATTGAGTTTTATTATCCTCATTATTGCATTTTTTTAACTTATTATTGCAATTTTTGCCATTTTATAATATATTTTTTCCCATCTTACTAATAAAAACCCTACAAAAATTAATAGTAATAACAATAATTTTCAAAAATAACGTCTTTATAATCATTATTTAATCTTATTTTATTAAATCGTTATTACTGTAATTTTTTACTTTAAAAAAATTTAAATTTTTACAATTAAAACCTACCATTAAAAAAAATAATAATGATAAAATTAACAATAAAAATTTTAAATAAAAAATTTTTAAAACAATTATATTTTTAAACTTTTTTAAATTAAAATTTATTATTTTTTTATTATTATTTTTTATTATTACAGTTAAAATATTTTTTTTGGGCAATAATACTAATAATTAAAAGTAAAAAATAATAATAATAAAAATTTTAATAATAATAATAATAATATAATAATAATAATAAAAATGATAATAATAATATAAAAATTTTAAATGAAAATGATAATATCCTAATAAAATTTAACCCTAAAATGTTATCCCAAATTCCCTCTTTTTTCTCATTTTAAAATCATCATTATTGTCATTTTTATAGAATTCTGGTAATTATTATCATTATTACATTTAAAAATTGCCAAAATCATAAAATGAAGGGAAAAAAACGTCATTTTGGAGCTACCCCTAAATAGGCTTATTTTGGGCTAGTTTTTTCCCCCTTTTTTTCGATTTTTTTTGGTTTTTTTTTTTTTTAACCCTTTTTTTTTATTATATAGGACAAAAATTCCCCTGTTATTATCATCATTATTATAATGTTTTTTCATCCTTATTATCGTTATCATCACCCTTGTAAATTTTAAACATCTTTATTATCATCATTATTGCAATTTTATCATAAATTTTTGGCAATTTTTATCATTATTATTCCCTTTAATTGCGGTTAATAAATATTTTTACATCTAAAACAATAACAAAAAAAAAATAAAGTAAAAACAATAAAAATAAAATTTAATAAGGGCTTCATAATCATTTTTTTGTATCATTTTTTTAAATTAATATGTTTTTTACGGGAAATTTAAATTACTGTTATAAAAATTTTTTTAAACAATTTTTAACAACCAGTAAAAATAATAATAAATAAATAATAAAAATTTAATATTAAAAACCAATTTTAAAAAAATTAGTTTATTTTTTTTTAAAATACTTATTTTATTATTTTTTTTATTATTAATTTTAAATATTTTTTTGGAAATAAAAAACTAATAATTAAAGTAAAAAAATAATAATAAAAAATAATAAAAATAAAAAAATAAATAAAAAAAAAAATAATAATAATGTTTAAAAATAATGATATAGTAATAATGTAAAATCATAAAATTTTAAATCCAAATTCCTCTTTTTTCTCACTTTTATCATCATTATTGTCATGATTAATAAAATTTTCTGGAAATTATTATCATTATTACCCTAAAAATTTTGCCAAATCATAAAATAAGGGAAAAAACGTCTTTTTGGGATTTCTTTTTCTAAATAAGGCTATATTTCACTAGATTTTGCCCCTTTTTCGACTTTTTGAGAATTTTTTTTTTTTTTCCTTTTTTTTATTATATATGGACCCCTTCCCTGTTATTATCATCATTATTTCATGATTACCCATCATTATTATCTTTAAATCATCATCATTTTTCATCATTACATCTTTAAATCTCACCCTTATCATCATTTTTTTAAATTATTATCATCTTTAAATTTGCAATTATTATCATTATTTTTGGGCAATTTTTGGCATTTTAATATTTTTTTTAATCTATATATAATAACAACTACAATAATAATAGTAATAACAATAAAAAATAACGAAATAACGTTTTTAAAATCATTATTTATACCCTTTTTTTAATTTTATATCGTTTTTAAACTGTAATTATTACTTTTTATAATAATTATTTTTACAATTATACTACCAGAAAAATTAAAAATAATAAATAATAATAACAATTAATTTTAAATAAAAAATATTAAAACAATTATTATTATTAAAATTTAAATTCTTATTTTTTTATTATTGTTTTTTACTTTTAAAATAAAATTTTTTTGGGCAATATTACTAATTTAAAGTAATAAAAATAATAAAAAATAAAAAATAAAAATAATAAAATAAAAATAATAAAATAATAATGAAAATGATAATAAAAATGATAAAAATAAAAAATAGTAAAAATCATAAAAAATGTTATCCAAATTCTCTTTTTCTCACTTTTATCACTTTTTTTTCAGATTAATAAAAATTCGGGAAATTATTATCATTTTTAAACCCTAAAAAATTCCAAATCATCAAATAAAAGGAAAAAACTCATTTTTGGACTCAAATTTCGCAAAAGGCTTTTTTTCGCTAGTTTTTTTCCCTTTTTTTTTCATTTTTTGGGTTTTTTTTTTTTTACCTTTTTTTATTATAATGGACACATTCCTTTTTATTATAAACTTTATTTCAATTTAATCATCATTATTATCGTTTATCACATCTTTATAAATCTTATCATCTTTAAACATCATTATTGCAATTATTATCATCATTATTGCAATTATTATTTTTAAATTATTTAAATTATTGCATTAAAATAATTTTTTTTTTTAATTTTATACTAATAAAAACTACAATAAAAATATTAAAAACAATAATAAAAAAATAATAACGTCTTAATAACCCACTTTATATCATTATTTTAAATTTAATATCGTTTTTTTACTGTAATTATTACGTTAAAAATATTTTTTTTTACAATTATACACCAAAAAAAATAAAAATAATGAAAATTAATAAAAATAAAAATATTAATCCCAAAATTTTTATAACAATTGTATTATTATAATTATATTTTTATTATTATTATTATTATTATTTTCAGTTAAAATATATTTTTTTGGAAATAAAAACTAATAATTAAAATAATAAAATAATAATAATAATAAAAAATTTAATAAATAATAATATTAATAATAAAAAATAATAATAGAAAATAATAATAAAAATTAATAAAATTTAATAATAATAATTAAAAAAATAAATAATAATGATAATGATAATGATAAAAAGTAAAAAAGTAAAATCACCCAAATGTTACCCAAAATTCTCTTTATTCTCACTTTATATCATTATTGTCATGATTAATAAATTTCCCGGGGTAATTATTATCATTTTACCCTAATAATTCCCAAAAAATCATCAAATGAATGGAAAAACTCTTTTTGGGAGCCCCTCCCTCCCCAATAGGCAAAATATTTCGCTGGGATTTTGCCGCTTTTTTCGACTTTTGGGTTTTTTTTCCTTTTCCTTTTTTTTTTTTTTAATATAGGGGACAAAATTCCCCTTTTTATTATCATCTTATTACATGATTATCATGTTTATTATGGGGGAAATAAATCATCATTACATCATTTTATCACATTATCATCATTATTGAAAATTATTATCATCATTTTGAAATTTATTATAATTATTATTGAAATTTTTATCCTTATTATTGAAATTTATTGCAGCATAATAATTTTTTTTAACATCTTTACAAATAAAAACCTACAATTAATAAAAAACACATAATAATAAAAAAATAACTTTTTAAACAATCTTTTTTTAATACATTAAATTTTAAATTAAAATATTTTTTTTAAAGTAATTATTACTTTTTAAAATAATTTTTTTTTACAATTATACTACCATTAAAATAATTAAAATTTTTTTAAATAATAAAAATAATAATTTTAAAACAAAAATTATCCCAATTAGTATTATTATAATTAAAACTTATTATTATTCTTTTTTATTATTACAGTTATAATATATTTTTTTGGCAATAAAAAACTAAAAGTTAAGAAATAAAAAATTAATAATAGGATAAAAAATAAAAATAAAAATAATAATAAAAAATAATAATAAAAGGAAAATAATAATAATGATAATGTAAATAATAGTAATAAATCATCAAATGTTACCCAAAAATTCTTTTTAATTCCCCATTTTTAAATTCATCATTTTTGGGTCATGATTAATGGAAATTCTGGTATTATTATCATTTTTAAACCCTAAAAATTGCCAAATCATCAAATGAAGGGAAAAAAACCGCATTTTGGAGTCTACTCTAAAAGGGCTTATTTGGGCTGTTTTTCCCCGCTTTTTCGAGGGGGGGGGATTTTTTTTTTTCTTTTAACCTTTTTTATAAATTTTATGACACAATTCCCCGGGTTTTTATCATCATTTTACCCATGTTTACATCATTTTTAATCTTTTATCATCATCATTATCACTTTAAATCACTTTATATCATCATTATCACCCATTATTGCAAATATTATCATCATTATTGCAATTATTATCATTATTATTGCAATTATTGCAGTTATAATAATATTTTTTACATCTATACAAATAACAACTACAAAAATATATATAACATAATAATTAACAATAATAACGTCTTTATAATCATTATTTATATCATTATTTCAATTAATTCGTTATTACTGTAATTATTACTGTTATAATAATTATTTTTACAATTAAAACTACCAGTAAAATAATAATAATGATATAATAACAAAAATTTAATATTAATAACAATTATTATAAAAATTAGTATTATTATAATTATACTTTTTATTATTTTTATTGTTATTATTAAGTTTAATATATTTTTTGGCAATAATACTAATAATTAAAGTAATAATAAAAATTTAATAATAATAATAATAATAATAAAATAATAATAATAAAAACAATAAAAAAATAATATAATAATAATAATAATAAAAATAATATAATGATAATATAATGAAAATGTAATAATGAAATAATCATCAAATGTTATCCAAATTCTCTTTATTCTCACTTTTTTCCGCAGGGAGCAGCAACAAGACGCTTCCCTCCCAGGCCACCGACGGAGATACCTCCCTGAACTAAGCAGGTGCAGCTTCAGGGCTCTCGGGACACCATCCTCTGCGACATCTCGCTGGGCAAAAACCCCGTCCTTACATCCCTCCGTCACTCCGCCGACAGTTTTTCGAGCTTACCACGCTCATAGGGATTCGCGCAACACAGGAAACCCCATCCGCAACAAAGTCGTCTGGCCCGGCATCAAAAGAGATGTCCGGCAGTGGTGTCGCACCTGCATCGAATGCCACGCAGTAAGGTTCACCGAAACACTAAATCTCCCCCACAGGTGTTCCTTGTACCAATGGCCGCTTTTGAGCATGTACACCTCGACGTAGTCCCGGGCCCCTACCAGCAGACCAGGGTTACAGCTACGTCCCCGACGATGATTGCGAACCAGCTGGTAGTCGATCGGGGTGCTGCTCGCACTTACCATGGATATTGGACTCTGGATAGGGCGTCCTGCAGCCTGGTTGTTGGGGCCCCGGATGTGTCGTATGTCCGTGGGGGAACTGGGCAACGAATCCAGGTGCCTCTCTTCACGCGGGGACTGACGGTGACTCCTGTTGTGCAGGGCAAAGGTGAGGGGCTTGTGGTCCTTTAAAGATGGGGAAATTCCTTCCCCTCGACGTATGTCCGAAGTTTTTAAATGGCCGAAAAAACCCTGCAAGGACTCCTTCCCGAACCCACGGGTCCCTATTTTTTGTAGGCTGAAAAGGCCGGAAAAAAAACCGGGGGTTTTGCCAACCTTAAACCTGAATCTTGTTGTAAAACTGTTTACCCTGGGGGTGTCCGAGGCGTCGACGGCTTTTATTGACCTTGTCCCTTTCTGCGGGTGGTTAAAGGGGGGTCCCCCGGGGCAAAGGCGTCCTTGCAAGCCTCAAAAAGTTTTAAAATTTTTCCCCCTCAGAGGTCCAATTAAGGGCCTCTGCCCGCCCCGACCGGGTTTGGAGCAGGAGACGTTGCAGGGGGGCCCAGAAGGGGCCACATTTCCCGGGATAAACCCCTGAAGAATTTAAATCATGCGAGGTACTTCCAAAGCTGCCCTTTTCCCTTTTGGCTTAGGGAACTCCCTGATCCCCCCGGGACCTTCCCTAGCTGGGAAATCCGTCAGGGGGAAATCGTGTAAACCTAAAAAGGTGAAGGGGGGACCCCGAAAAGACTTTTAAAACCGGGGTTTTGATGACGACCCCGGGCCCTCCCTGCGGCGGTCAAGGGGGGGCCCCGGGAGGCTGCGGGGGTTTTCCCTCACTGTTCTGCTGGCGTGATATATCGTCGATGTAAAAACGAAAAACCCCCTGTAGGCCACGGGTGACACGTCCTGAAGTCGGGAAGGTCGGGGCGGCTTTTTTGGGGCGGAGTCCAAAACCCGGCATTCCCCGGAATTCGTACAGGCGGGGGTCAAAACTTTCTTGGGGATGTCCTCCTCGGAAAATGGGGATTTGGGGGTTTACGCTCTGACGAGGTCTTTTGGAAAATCGTGCTTTCCCCGAGAGCTCCCTGTGAAGGAGTGGGGTGCGGGGGGGGGAGCGGCCCGGGTGGGGGTGGCGTGTTGGGGGGAAAACGGTAATCCCCCCCGGGCCCAGTCGCCCCCCTTTTTAAACCAAACAAGGTGCGGGGGATGGCCCACGGGCCCTGCTGGAAGGGCGTAGGGCCCGAGCTCTCGCATGTCCCTCGAATTCTGCCTTTGGGGAATGCGGAAGCGATCTGGTGCGATTTGGCCTGCAGGGGGAAAAACCGGGGTCCGTCGTGACATGGGGGGGTTTGGGCCGGTGTTTGGGGGGGTTCGTTCCCACTTAAATGGGCTTCGTCAGCGCTGGAAACTCCCCCAGAAACAGCTCTGTAAGGGAAACGGGTTGGGCAGTACAGGGGGGTTTCCGGGGGACACTTACCGGGGCCGACGAGGCGTAGGTGGGGGTCCCTAATGGGGCCCCAAAAGGGGCACCCCCCCGCCTAAGGTCTACCGTGAACCCGGGTGGTGACCCCAGGAAATCACTCCGAGGATGGGTTTGCTGAACGGCGGCGAAAAGGGAAAACCCCACGCCCACTTCGAAGGGCGGGGGCGCCGCTAAAAAGGGGGGGGTCATTTTGGAGCGTAAAACCGTATACGTTGATGGGCGAACATTTTGGCAGCCCCAAAAGGTGCGAGAACGGGCCCGGGGGGTCTGTCTTTAAAGGATCCCGGGAAAATGAGACTGACTTCCGTTTGTTCCCCCAAAAAACCCGCAGGGGGAAATTTGGGTTTTTCGGGGACGTAAAGGTGGGCCCCGGGCGGGGCCGCGAAGATGGCGCTACTATTTTCCCCCCCGGGGTGTCCTTTTCCCCCGGCCAAACGAGAAAGGGGGGTTCGCCCCGACCGCCCTGCTCCCCAAATCGGGAATGGTAAAACTTACTACCTGGAGGGGGGGAAAAGGGCGGCGGCTGTAGGGTGACGGTACTGGGGCGCGTAGTCTCGTCCAGACGCGGTTAAACCGGGGTGATGCGGGACTGCGATGGGGGGATCTGGGCCCGTGGTGAAGGTTCGCAGGGCTGAAATTTTTCCCAAAAGCATTTTTTTGATTCGGCAACCTGTGTCCGCGAGGGTTTCCCCAGGTTAGAGGGGGGGGGCGGCTAAAACTAAAAACTTGGGGCGGAGTCGGGATGCCTTTTTATCTCGTCCGCTTTTGAGGCTAATTGCTCAATAGGGAGCGCCGACGCTGTAGAGGGGTTTTAAAAGGGTTCGCTGGGAGACGCTAAAGGAACATCGAGCGTAGAAGGTCGGAGGAAATTAAAGTGTTGGCACGGGAGAGAGTGGCTTTTAAATGTGCCGGAGTTTTCCAAAGGGAAACGGGTGTGGGCCGACGAAGCTTAAAGAGGCACTAGTGCTTTTCGTGGGGGGGCCCGGGGGCTTTTCTGCAGGATTGCTTCCTTGAGGGTTCATATGTGTTGTACTCGGGTTGTTAAAAAGGTCCCCTGACGGAAAAGCAGGATTCAGGCGGGGTTTTGGGGTGACCATATCCGATTTTTTGGGGGTCGGAGAGGGGGACATGCGTAGGGGGAACTCCTGTTCCACCTGCAAAAACCTTTTCAGGAAGGAAAAGCAATGGGGGCAGGGGGGCCAATGGCTTCAAGGGGGGTGACACACCCCTGGCTAACTTCCCTTAACCCCGGGGGTAAACCATTTTTGGATTGTAAAAACCCCAACAAAAAGCCCAAAAAAACTCTTTATTTAAGTGTAACAGCTAGTTTTCGGTGAGAGCCTACCGATGATTGGTGATTTTCCGGGGGGGGCTTCTGCTTGCTTGAGATTTTGCAAATTTCTGGCTTGGGCCCGGGGCCTTTTCCCTTTAAGGCCCGGGCCTTTGTCGCTTTTTTAGGCTGTCTCATTTTTTGGGTCTGACACTCGGTGTTTAAACCGTGGCGGGGGGTTTTTGGCCCTAAGGCGCTCCGTACCTGGTGTAAGCACCCTCGCAAAATCTTTTACCACACGACGGCTGTGTTCTGTGGGGTTTTTTTCTTAGGAATTGCGTGTGAAACGCAATTCTCCAAGTGTGTATCAGTTTCTAGGTTTTGTATGATCTGCCTGCACAGTGGAAACCCTAGGCCCCTTTCTTTTGCAGAATGATTTCTTTCCCTCTTTGTTTTTTTCCCGAATTCCCCAGGGGTTCATAGCCTTTGGCATCTGATTCCCAAGCGGGCCCGGGGGGGAAAATGTCTCTTTTCCCTCTTGAACTGCAGGAGGAAGGGGTTGGCCCCACCGTACATTTCCCCCTAAAAAAACCCTTCGGCTCTGATGTATTACAGGGGAAATTTGGGGGCAAAACCCCGGCCGATTTCGGCTAATCTTCAGCAAGCTCATTGCCTCTGACCCCCTATAGGGCGGGGAAACCCAGTTTATTTTTCTTCTCCCCTGAGCAAGCATCCTTTTGTTATTTTTGCCGAGGGTTGTCAGGAGGTAGATTTTTTCCCGGGGAGCGCTGCTAAAAACAGTCAAAGGGCCCCCTTTGGGAGTCTGTGTTTATGACCACGTGTCCTTTTCCCCGGGAAACGCGTGTCTCAGGGGCTCCCATGATAGAAAATACCTCTGCCGTAGGGGGAGGCGTTTTTCTTTTTACCCCTCATGGATATTGGGGCATCCCTTGCTGAAAACCCGGGCCCCTCCCATTTTGGGTCAAGGGTTTCGACCGATCCTTTCCTTTTAATATGTTAGGCCCCCCCCGGGGGGGGGGTTTGAAAGGGACCCTCGGGGTTTTCTTTTTTTAAGGCTAGGGCGTAAATATTCATCTTTTTCCCTTCCAGTCTCATGACTGAGAACTCTACGGGGTTTTTTGCCCACGGCGGAGCTTCGACAAAGTCAGGGTGGGGGGAGTCCGCCCTTGGCCAGGGGGGTTTTTTTTAGCTGATGGCGTTTAAAGCACCCTGGCTGTGGGGGGGGGAGACACCAGGAGTTGTTTGCAAACAGCTCGTTATCTTGTTCTAGGCGTCTGCTTTTTGGGTCTTAGGCTTGGGTTCCCTGGGAGCCGGGATAAACCTTTTGATAAGAATTGGGCGGGGCCTTAGATAAATTCGTGGGGGCCAAGGGGAAATTTTTTCCTCCACTAGGAGGTTGAGGCCCCTTTCCCGCCCACCTTGGGGCCCCCAGAATGACCCGGGCGGCTTCGTTTGGACTGTCCCCCAAATCGGTCCTTTATTTTTTTCTTTTGGGATCCCAAATCAGAGCGGGGGGGAGGCATAGCCCCTACAATGGGCCTGACAGCAGAAACTAGAATAAATCTTAGTACCCCTGTGTCGGGCCCCTTTTCGCCCTTCCACCCCTTACTCTCATGACAAAACAGCCCTTGCCTTTTTTTGGGTAAAAGCAGGTACGGGACCCCCTGGGGGGAAGGAGAGGGCCCGGTCATCCTTCCCCCAAAGGTTTAAGGTTTTCCCTTTAAAACCCACTCCAAGTCCATTCCCTGGATTTTCAACTTGTCCCTTTAAACTCTCGTCTCAAAGCCAGGGCCCTTGGATTTGGGCTGCAAGATTTTTAAATCCTGTCCTGAAAACATTTTCCCGGATACCAAGTCCAGCCCAACGCGGGGCTTTGTTTAGGCTGTGCTCCAGGGGAGAGGGATACAAATCGTCTGAAAGGGAAAGTGATCTTGCCCCCACGGGGGGTTTTTATGTTGAGGATACGGGACATTAGTGTTTTTAAAAAGGGCTGGACTGAGAACCCCACCCTGGGGCGTTCCATTTTCTAGGGGGAAAAAAAAAATTTGCGGGGAAAGGTGCCCTTTGGGGAATTTGACTCTGGCTGTTCTTTCAAAATTAAAACCCCAAGAACTTACCTCGGTTTCCCTTTTTTGGGGTCGGGCTCCCCCTGAATGGAAAGGGGAAATTTCCCAAATTTCAAAAGCCTTCTCCGGTAAAAGGGAATTTTCCAAACAGTTCCCCCGGTGTTTTTGGGCCCTTCAAGACGTGGCTAGCTGTGCGCGTCCCTCATGCCCCTGGTAAACCCCGTGGGTTTTTTGGGGGGTCCCATTTTCATTGGACCCGGGTTCAGAAACCATCCCCCTCGGAGTTTTGGGCCAGAAGCTGGGGAAGAGAGAGGGGGCGGTACTTTTCCCCGCCCCCTTGGGTTTTAAAGGGGGGGGAACCCCTAGGGTAGCCCTTTTCCCAAAGCTCGGGGGTAGAGTGGAAGTTTCCCAGGACCGGTTGATGAGTTGCAGGAATGCAAGCTCACCACCAGCCCCAGGGCGGGAGATGGGGTTTTTACAGACCCCGTCATTCCCGGGGCTTTTTTGGGCGATTTGGCTTTGGGGGTGCTCCCCTTAGTTCCCCCCGAGAAAAGATAACGTCTGAGTTATGGGGTTTTCGGCTGCCCTTTTTTGGGATGTGAGAAATCTGCCCCTGGTTAGGCGTTCTTTTTCTTGCCCTAAAATTCCCCGGGTGGGAGACTGTCGCTGCCCGTTCTCGCAGGAAATCTTGCGCCAGTCGTTGGCCTCTTCCTGGGGGGCGTGGTGCGTGCATCTCGGGGCTGAGGGGCCCGGTGGCTCGCTTTTACCCTTGCCAAGCTCTGAGAGGGTGGTGGGGGGGTGATCGAAAAACTCCCCCAAACCCTTCCAACCACTTTTCCTGCCTCACTCTGCTGGAGTTTTTTTTTGGGATTTCCCCCCCCGCCTCCCTTAGGGAGGGGGTTTTGTTGTTTGGGGGGGTTTTTTTCCCTTGGAAAAGTTTTGGCCATTTTAAACCCCTTTGGGTTTTACCTCCCCAATCTGTCATTGAAAATACCAGGGGTCCTTTTGACTTTCCCGACCCGGGCCCAGTTTTGGGTTTTTGGGGCCGTGGCTGCCTCATCAGGCTTACAAGGGGGGGCTTTTAGGACTTCCCCCATTTTCCCCCTGTGTGGGGGTTTATTGCTTCTCAACGCGGGGGCCCAAGGCCCCCTCTGGAAAAACCCCGCCAGTTGGCCTTGGGCTGTTTTTTCCCTCTTGGGTTTTGTCGTGGGATTTCGGCTGGGCCAAATACCATGGGGTTGTTATAGTGCCATAATTTTGGTTCCCCCCCCAGTACGGTCTCATCGCACGCCAGCCAAACCCCTCCACCAGAGTCGCAGTGGCCAGGGGGAGTTCCCAGGACCCCTCCTCTCACATGCGTTGGCTCCCGGCTGTTTAGGAAGCGATCTCGGGGAATGTCTCGAGCACGTTGGCTATGTTCGGCCAGCCGCATCCGGTTTTCCCTGCAGGGGCCCGGATGGGGTGGGGTCCCTTGAAACTCCCCCTATGTCACTCGGTCGTGTGCTGCGAAGCACAACCTGGCTGATGTCCCAAGCTACTCCCTGGGGCCCGCTGTACACTTGTACAATTCAGGGGTCCCCCGGCCGTTTTTAATCTCGAAAGGCAAGAAAATTTAAAATCTTCTCCACATGCGGTTTCAAACGGGTATTTTCGGAGCAAGGGGGAAATTTTTGCCTTCCCCCCAGGGTCAAACAGGGCCCCTTTTTTTCCCTCGGGAAATGGGCAGCGCGTAGACGTGATACCCCGAGAAAAAACGAACAGCTTTCCCCTGATAATGTCTCCTGGAGCATGACATGTCTGCTCCCTTTATCGCACTATTTCGTGGAGGATGGGGACTCCCTTTAGGAGAAGCCCAGATGTTTTCCCCTGCGAAAACTTAGATTGCGTGTCCCTGATGTTACTAATTGATAGTTACATCAAGACTCCCTCACATTGGGGTTTACCTTCGGAGCTGACAAATCCCTTGTGAATCCTCCCTGCTTAGGAAATCTCTTTTGGCTGTCAGGCTTCCCTTTGGGTCCCTGGGGGGTGGAGAAACCTTTGGGAGCTCTGACTTTTTTGTCTTTGGCTTTTTTTCGGGGCCCGGGGTTTTTTTTCTGTGATTGGCTGGGCCCGCCGGGCAGGCTCAGCTTTCTTCTTTATTTGGCTTGTTTGGGAAATGAATCAGCCTGGTTAGGCTCTGCCTGGGGAGGGCAAGCCTGGGGTAGGGTCTGCCTGTGAGGGCATAGCCTGGGTTGGGGGAGGGGAGGGGGTCTCGACCTGGCTGAGGTAGAGGGTTTTGGGTGATTTGGCCTTCCATCTTTCCCTTCCCCTTTTTTTCTTTTCACGGTCTGTTTAAATGTCCCTCATGGAAAATTGACTGCCCCCCCCTTAAACCGCCCCCTTCCTCGTTCCCGGACAAGGATAACTGCCCCTGCTGGGGGAAACCCCAGCAGTGATCGGATCGACATTCCCCTCGTCGAAAACATGTCCCTTTTGGGGCTGGGGGGGACCGTGTGGTGCTGTTTTGGGAAACCTTTTTTTCCTGTGGTTTTCCCCTGCACTTGCTTCCCTTGGGGGGGGCTCCTGATTGTCGGGGATTTCCCCCGGGTTTCGGGTGGGGGGGGAGCTTCCCTTCCCCCTTTTGGGTTTCGGAAGCCCTTTTCGCTTTTGTTCCCCCCCCCAAATTTGGCCTGGGGGGGCAGGAAAAAGTCTTTGGGCGCTTCTTTGCAACCTCTTTCCGTTTTGGGGCCCCTCTTTCCCGACCAAACAAGCCAGGCCCCCAAAGGGGTTAAAGCTCTTGGCACATTAGGACATTTGGCTGTTGTGTCCTTCTTTCTTTTTTTTGTTTCCCTTTATGCACAAATCAGTTTTTGTGTGCCTTTTCTAAAGACCAAAAACATTTTTGGGTTGGCTTTACAGTTAGCCTGGTGGGTCCTACTTCCCGGGGAAATTTTTAAAAACCCAAATGGTTCAGACCAAAAAGTTCGTAGGTTGTAGGTAACCCCCAAATTTTCCCAGATCAAGGGTGGAGCTTGGGGTAAACCCTTTTATGGGCCCCCAGGACTTGCCTGGTTTGGGGTCTTCCCCTTCGAAATCGGGAAGCCTCCACGCCCCTTTTTTGTGATGTTTCACCTCCACCCTCGTATGGGGGACGGGGAAAACCCCAAATAGCACCATCTTGACTCTCTTCTCCCCCGGGGTTCAGTGGGGGAGGCTCACCCCTTCCCCCCCATCTTTTAACTCCTTTTTCTCCTGGGAGGAAACCCAAAAATGGGTTGATCTTGGGGGACGATGATCATGCCCCCGATCTCGCGCAACCCGGGTCGCAAACCGATTTTTCGCTTTTGGGGTCTCCAATGCCCTTAAAATTTGGTAGGGATTGTCGAAGGGCCCTTTGGGTTTTTACGGGGACCTTAAAAATTTCGGGAAACGCCTTGGGGTCCCGACTCGCCATCGGTCGACCCCCGGCCTCGGGGCCCTTTCGGTCCGCCCCTTTTGGCTTTTTGGGGTTGGGTCGTGGAGCCCAGCGTTTCCCGGGTGGGTTCAGCTGGTGTCCTTTATTCATTCGTGGGGTCGTCTGAGGGGGGTCAGGAAACCCTTCCCGGTCCCGGGGGCCTGGCCTGGAGGGGGCCAAACAAAGAGAGTCCTTTTGTTGGAACCCCTGGGGACATTGTTTGGGCTGTTTTTTGTCTTGTCCCCCATCTTGGGGGGCAGGCATGACAGTGTCTCCCCGTGCTCGGGTTTTTCTTTTGCCACCCGAGGCACGTAAGGCTTTTATGGTGGTTTCCGTGGTCGGGCCTTGCACGGGTTTTTCAACAAAGGTCTGTCCCGTGGGGGAAAATTTTTTTTTAAAATTTTCCATTTTACTTGGCAGGCTTCTTCCCCCCGCCCCCCCCCCACCCCGGAGTCCAACAAGGGGAAAACTGAGTGCTAGAACCCAAAGTCTAACAGCAACAGGGGGGATGATGAATATACGCAGCCAATTAGCCGATTGCACTGGGAAACACGGACGGGGTTGGGGACCCCCCGGGAGCAAAGACTGCTGTGACCCAGCCTCCCGAGGGAGACCACCGATTGGGCCCCGAAAAGGGCCCGGATCAGGCCGCCTGTCCCTTTCCAGAATAAGGGCCAAAGAAAGGGTGTTTTCTACCGCAGGGCGTACTCGTTTCACGGCATCGCTCAACCTCCAGGGCCCCGTCTCCCCGCTCACAAAGGGTTTCCAACGCACGGCCCAAAAACGTGGGTAGGGGGTCAAACCCTGGGGGTATCCCAGAGGGGGTTCCCTTTCCCCCTCAGGGCATCATTGATGGGAAAAAACTTCTGCTTTCCCTTTCCCCGTGAGGAAAGGGGGCCCCTTTTACTTTTTTCCCGGCAAATTTCCCCCTCCGCTCCTCGGAGGGGAAACCCGTACCCTTTTTTAAAGTGAATCCCTCCTTTTTTCTTAAACGCCCCAAAGGGTTTTTTTCACCTCATTGAGAAAAAAAGGGGGGTTTCCCGCCCTGTTCCTGTCCGTTCCCTTTTCCCTCTAAAAAAACTGGCCACAGACTGTTTCAAACCCAGTGAGGGGGAGAAATTAACATTTTTTTCCCGGAGGGGTTTCCCATGGGAGGACGGTTTTTTTAGGTGGATCCCCCTTTTTCCTCTGAAACATCCAAAAGGGTGTTTCACCTCAGTGAGAGAAAGGGGGGGTTCTGTAAACCCGTTCCAGTAAGCTCCCTTTGTCCCTCGGGGAAAAAGCCCCAAACCCCAACCCGTTTTCCCTCACTGAGGGAGAGGGGGCTGACTTTTTTTCCAGGCAGTTTTTTTTGGGGGGGGGAGTTTAAAGGGAACCCTCCTTCTTTTCCCGGGAAAAACCCCCAAATTTCAAACCCCAGTGAAGTAAAAGGGACCCTTTCCTGTTCCAGGAAGTTCCTTCATCCCTCAAATAGTCAACCCCAACTATTTTATCCAGTGGGGAGAAAGACTAACTTTTTTCCCGGTTCTTTCCCATCACGGGAACTTGATCTCTTTTAGCAGCTGCTATTTGACAAACCTGGGTGAAGGCCCCCACAAGGGGGCCCCTACCTGCCATTTGCCCTATTTGAAAAGAAAAAAGTGGGAGTCCTCAATGGTCCGCCCGACCAATCCCTAAAAAAAGAAGGCCAAATCTATGCCACCCTGGCGGCCCCTTCCCAAGGCCCCCCAGACACAAACCCCCCCCTGCGGAGGTAAAGGTCCCGCCCACTTTCCCAAACACGCGCCCCCCAAAATGGGGGCCAGTTCACCCGAAGGTTGCAAAAGAGTCATCCTAATGGGCCCAAAAATTCGCATAGGAAAAAAGGGAGGCTAGTAGGGCAGAAGCTCATGGGAAACACAAGCAAACGTGGCATCCCAAAAAATGGGGGGCGTCACCGTCCGGTAAAGCGAAAGCCGGGCCGAGATTTTCATGGGCCGGGCGCGGTGCATCTCTTTAATACCCATCAAAATCCACATGATCAGGGATCATGGAAACATGCTAACTCTCTTGGCGTTTTCTCGGGGTCCACCCCGCTGCGCCCCGTCCGCCACCCCTTTCCGGAAAAACCCATCCTCCCCCCTCTCTGGGAAACGTCCAATCAAGGACCGATTCACCGCAGGGAGAGGGGAGGGCCTGTTCATCTACCCTACCCCTTTTTGATTCGTTTCCCTTCTCTCTCCTCTTTGGGGTTCATAAGCATAAGCATAAAAAATGAAAATAAGAGGGAAGAATTCGAAGGGGGGGGGGGAAAGGGAAAAAGGGGGGAAATTTAAGGGAAGGGTTTGAGATTTGGGGAAAATGGGGGGCGAAAAACCCCTTGCATGGTAAAACATTGGGATTATATTTCCTTTTATGTCTGGGGTTTCGAGGGGGGGGGGGGGTGAGTGGTTGTTTTATTTTTTTTGCTATTGGTGAAAGACTGGCTATGGTTACGTTATTGTGTTATCGAAAATAAAGCCTCTTTTTTTTTTTTTAATAAATAAATATATAATAAACGTTATATATAATCTTTTATTTTTGGGTTTATACTTTTTTTTTATTTTTTTCGTTTTTATTTTTTTTATTGAAATTTTGTATTTATTTTTAAAAACTAGATTAATAGGAGAATGAATTGGTAAAAAATATAATTTTAAATTCTAACAAATGATTTTTATTGGTTTTTATTACTTTTTAAGTTTTATTTTTTGTTTTTATTTATTTATTTTTATTTTTTTTAAATTGCTAAGAACAAGAACAAAACAGACAAGTTTAACTTATGATTAAATAAATGGAATAATAACTTAATTTTTTTATTTTTTTTTAAATTTTTTTTAAACTTTTGTATTTTGTTTTATTTATTTTAATTTTGTATTTTGTTTTTAATTGCTAAGAACAGAAAAAAAGAAAGGGGCTGGGGACTCCAGTGGCAGAATGAAAATATGTTTCATAAAACGAGGAGTAAGGGGTGATCAAGGGAATAATCTAGATAGGGACAGAGGGGTGGGTGGATGTGATGAGGGATGGGGTGATTGAGTGATGTTGATAAAGAAAAAAGTGGTATTTATATTAATCGGGGAGTAAATTCTTGACAACTTGGTCTGACTATTGCAAATGGGTGGGAACGAAAAGGGAGCATGTTACATAGATAGACAAAATAATTGTGGTAAAAAAGGTGATAAAAATAATAACTAAATATAAAGGAAAAAAGACAAAACAAAAACACAATGAGAAGAACAAAGGATGTCAACAAAAAAGGTGTTAAATAATAGGGTAATCAATGTAAATTGACAAACGGGAACAAAAAACAAACAAAAGCAAATAAACATTTTGATAGACAGTGATGAAGGATTTTTTTTTTTTTTTTTTTTTTTTTTTTTTTTTTTTTTAAAGGGGTTTTTTTTTTTTTTTCTCCCTTTTTCCGTAGAACATCTCCATCCTGCTCGTCTTCCCGAATTTGCGTGTCTGCCTTATGCAATTGCACGAGTGCACTCCCATAATCACAGACAATCGAGTCAGAGTCCGTAGCAATTTTGTAAATGTTCAGTCCTTGGAATCTCCCGTTTATAGTTCGTCGACGCTATCCCACGACCATAGGCGGGCCGAGGCGGGCAAAATGCAAGCCGTGGGAACAGCGCCCGATTTATATTTGGGACCGCCAGTGGCCACCCTCTCTCCCCCGTGATTGGTTAACCGCGCCGCGAATGAGCTCCAGGTGAGCTTGGCAGGCTGATGGTCGCTCTTCCTTGCCATTAGTTATGTTTGGGTGGATTGCAACTCCTTTGGGGATTCTGAGGTGACTTCTGGTTTTAAATTTTAGATTTTTTTTTTTTTTTTTTTTCCCTTTTATTTAAAAACATTAAAATTAAAACATTAAAAAAATGGTCTGGTCACAAAGGTCAGGGTCGGTGTGTGTGGTGTGTGTAATCGGGGTGGGTGTTTCTGTTCTGTGATTGGTAGTGTTCTGGCCACCAGGCGTGGTTTTTGTGGTGTTTGTGTGTTTTTCAAAGATGTTGTTATATTGTTCGCTTCTTGTTCGCGTAGTCTGGCCCAGGTGTTTTTGCCTCGTCTGTGTATGCGTGTGTTTAGTGGTTCCATGCTGTATATCCTGTGGTGTTTCTGCTGAAATTCGGTCTAGAAATGTTCCGCCGTTGTACCCAGAGTAGTGCTTTGTTTTCTGTACTGATTTTTTCCTGAGTATGATATTGCAACCAGTGGGATAGCAGTATATTTCTAATATGGGTCTGACAGTTGTTTTGTAGAGTCGTAGTTTTGTTTGGTGGTGTGCAGCCTGAAAGCGTTTTAGTTTGGTTAGTGTTGTTTTTGCTTGTGTTTTATTCTTTGTTTACGTGTGTTGTGAACCTGTCTTGTGAACTGAAGTCCAAGAATGTAATTCCTAGTAGTGAGTGTATGGAATGTTTGGTGTTGTTGATCGTGATTGGTTTGTGATTTTCTAACGTGCTATGGGTATGAGTTTGAATTTGTTTGTTGTCTGTATTTTCCAGTGGTGCTCAAATGTGTTGATGTTTCTGTATAGCTCTTTCTGTGTTCGATTTTCATGAAGTGTTTGTGATTTTAGAGGGGTGTGTGATATCTGTTTGATATCGCTCTGCATAGGAAATATAGTTTGCCTGTTGGTGTCCGGTCTGGCAGATTGGCTGTATACAGGAGTATAGAGTGTGGCGATAATACGCTTTCCTTTGGGTACTTCCATTCTGAGGTGGATGGGGGTGCCTAGGTGGGCTCCCAGGCGTATTGTGGCAGTCCTGTCATCCAGGAAAAAGCTACAGAGAAGGCGTGTGCAGTGTGTGGGCAGGTGTCTGATGAACTAAAGGGGGGGGGGAGGAGGAGGAGAGTCTCATTTGAGGGGGTGGGGGGGGAGAAAAGCTACGGGAGCTAGCTTTACCATAGAAATTGAAACGAGGTGAAGAAGTGTACAGTAGGTGGCGATACCCTTGCTGGTTTTTTTTCCTTTATCTGCGGTGTGGTAATGTGGTACTTTTTCTTTTCAGAATTGAGCCAGGTTGGACATGCAGGAGACACCTTTTTTTTTTTTTTTTTTTTTTTTTTTTTGCGAAATGGGAAAAACAGAACATAATAATAAAAACAAACGTAATAATAAGGGAACGGTATTTTTTTTTTTTCGCCCGCTAGGGATTATCATATATGTGTGTACCCTTATGATAGCCTATTGCAGGTGAGACCTCGCCTGCCTCCATTCCAGCTCCTAGGAGCTGAGATGAGGTTCAGTGGATCCCCTCTTTTGTTTATAAAAACGAGAAAATCGAGAAGGGACATATGTCAACAGAGAACGATATAAAACGGGCAATAAATACCAGAGTGATGGTGAAAGAACAGGACATAATAACATAACGAACAAGAACATAATAACTTTTTGGTTTTCGCCTGCCCAGGTATTATCATAGGCAGGAGTGAACCTTCTATGATAGCCTGTTGCAGTGAGACCCTCGCCTGCTCCCTCCAGCTCCTAGGAGCTGAAGCGAGGTTCAGTGGTCCACATCTTTTGTTTAGTTTGCGAGTATAGGAAAAAACTTAAGACATAAACGTAAATAAATAACACGGGTGAAGGTGATTGACCGCGCATAGACGCGTAGAGGAATGATGACATGATTGGATATGATTGTGATGATTTCGCGGGTTTGCTGGCATGAAGTTTTACCTTCTTCGCTTGAGCGGTGAAGTGTCGGGGTGAATGTGGGTTGGCATTATAGTGAGTTTTGTTAGCTTGGAAACCATCCTTCGTGGACCGATCCAAACACAAACACAAAATCAAATCACAACACAACATGAACGCAAAACAAACAGAAATACAAACAGAGAGGGTTGTGCGTGGATTGATCAGTCCGAAGGCTTTTTTCTTGCTAGAACGGTCTTATGTCGCTGGTTGTTGAACCGAAAAATATGAAAATTAAAATATTACACTTTATAGTTAAACAAAAAATTTGAGCTCTTGCAGGGTGTGAAACTCCTCCGATCCGCACGCACGTATGCGTGCAGTCTGAGGCCTTTCCCACCGCCGTGAGCATTAGCTTCGCGTAGAGGTTTCTGGGGGATCTCCGTTAACTAGTCGGGAGTGTTCTTGCCACGCCATTGTGATTTGTTTGTGTTTTGTGTATGATGTCGTCATAGTGTGTGTTTTTCGATGTGTTGTATGCTGTCCCATGTTCGTTTGCTTTGTGTGTGTATGCGTTGCTCATGGCTCTATGTTGTATGTTTGTTGTGTGTTGTGCGGTATGCTGTATCGTATTCTGTCTTGATATGGTGTTTGTTTTATCCATATAGTGGCTGTTGTTCTGTAGGATTGCATCTGAGTTTAGTGTTTTTGAGATTGCAATCAGTGGAATGGGTGTTTATCGAGTATAGGTCTTACAGTAGGTTTTTGTTAAGTTGAGTTTAGGGGTGGTTGTGCATTATGAAAAGCGTCTGAGTTTCTTGAAGCTGTGCTTGCTTGGTTTATTCGGCGTTTGTGCTCGTGTGTGAATACCGTTTCTGCTGAAGTGTAAGCCTAGCCTGTTCCTGTGGGTTGCGTATGGTATGTCAGTGTTGTTTATTGTGAAGTGGGGGTGGTTGCGTCTGGCCACTGGTATGCTGTGAATTGTTTGTGTTGGTCTGTCATCTTCCATTTGTTTTCGTGTGTGTTGATCGTGTTTATTATGGCTGTTTGTGGGCTGCTTTCCATGATGTTTTTGGACTTGGAAGGGTGTAGATATGATTTGTGTATGTCGTCTGCATATGCGAGGTAGTTGCTGTAGGGTGGCTGGGGGTGGTAGGTTGGCAGTGTAGATGATGAAAAGTGTTGGGAGAGGATGCTAGCCCTGTGGAACTCCACTTGTGAGAGAATTCGGGGGGCCTAGGTGTGAACCAGGCGGATGAGGCTGTTCTGTGTCCAGGAAGTTGCATAAGAGTCGTGTGAAGTGTGAGGCAGTTGTAGCAGTGTTTTATGTTGTAATTGAGACCGTCATGCCAGACCTTATCAAGGCCTTAGTGACGACTCGTCGTATAATGTTGGTTTGGGTGCTTGTTTTGCGAGACGGAGAGCGATCTCCTCGTAAGTGAGGCGATTGCGCTCTCCAGTCCCCTCTGTGATGGCGAAAGCCGTGTTGCCTATGGTTGTGTATGTTGTTGTGATTCAAGGTGTGTTTAAAGTCTGTGTGTGATAATCCTCTCAAGCAACGTCCCGGGAACTTCCAGCAGTGAATGGGCCGGAAGCTGGTCCCTCGTGAGGTTGGCTTTCCCCTGGCCTTGGGGATGAGGATGATTGATGCATGGTTTGAATGGAGTGGGAATGTCCTGTTGCCAAGGCAGCGTTGAAAATGTGCGAAGTCTGGAGAGCATGATGGGTGGAAGGTGTTACATGATAAGTTTGTTGATGTTGCTGTTTTCCTGTTGTTTGTGTTTTTGTTGATCGTGTGTGTTGCATGTCTCATGTCTTCTAGTGTGATGGGGTGTGATAGAGGGTTGTCTGTGTGTGAGTGTGGTGAGTGATATTTTTTGTGATGGTAGAATCAGGTGTTGCGGTGTTGTATGGAGTGTTTACCTCGCCTTCTGTGTCCTGGGTCGAATGTGGTGTTTTCAGCAGGGAGATTTGGAAGTTCTGTTGCAGAACTCCCTGTGACAGCTTCTCATCCCCTCTGCGTTTCTATTTTTGTCTGTTGTGTTGTATATTTATGTGATCGTCTGTCTGTTTCGATCCTATGAGTCTCCTGTGTTTCCTCCATAAGACCTTAGGATCTTTTATGTTGTTGCATAGTTCTTCGTGTGAGTGTTTCCCAGTGTTGTTCCTGCCATGTGTTTTTTGTTTTCGTTGGTGAGTTGTATTTGAATTTCTCTGTGTCGTGTGCGTAGTTCTGTGTTCCATCCCTGTGTTTCCAGCAAGTTCCCGAGGGTTCCTGTATTGTGTTTTTAGTATTTTAGACGATGTGTTTCTCTGTAGTGTACAAGTGTTTTGTATGTTGTTTTAGTAATGTTTGCCTACTCGGGCAGTCCTTGTATGTCTGCGTACCACTGGTTAAGGTGGTGGGTCTAGGTGTGCGTGGGTTTGCCTTCGAGATCTGGGTGTGTGTGTGTTCAAGTGCTTGTTTGAACCCTTTCCCAGTTTTGCATGATCAGGTTCTCTCAGGGCGGTGTAGGTAACATGATTGGGTTGGTGAGAGGTGAGTATACACGGGGAGGTGATCACTGGATGTGACAACCCCACCCCCCTCGTCTGTGGTTATGTGGTAGTTTAAGTTTGCTTGTGTGTAGCGAGACTATGTCTGGTGTGGTGGACCTGTTGCACGTATGAATGTTGGTGCATCTAGCTAGGCCGAGGTGGTGAGTCTGCCGTCGGAGAATGTGAGGCGAGGCCCTCTTCCGACGGCATTTGTGTCTTTGTAAACCGAAGAGTCTGTGTTGTGCGTTGAGTCCTCCCATTATGTATGTGTTGGTTTTTTTGTGTCGTAAGAGTGAAAGAGGTCAGGTTTGGTTAATGTAAGGGCGAACCGTGGAGGAATAGTATGTGGTGGCGATGATGATGTGGTCCATGAAGGTTCCTATTTCGATGGCCATGATTCTGAGGTGAAAGTGTCATTATTTATGTTTGATGTGTTGTTTTGACGGCAATGGCTTGCCCGTCCCATGGTTTTCGTTTGTTTTGTTGGATTGTGTCTGTGTTTTAGTTGTATATTTTTACCTGTTTGTGGGTGTTTTGAGTGAGTGTGAGTTTATGAAAGTATGATATCAGGGTCGTGTTGTCTGTATTGGTTGCAGAGTTCTTGTCTTCGTCTTATGTCCCCATGTGGTGTACATTTTAATGTTGAATTGATTGTGAGGCGTGATGTACGTGGGTGTGTGTTGCAGCCTAGTGTTTACTACTTGTTTGTGTGTACCAGCCATTCTGTAGGTGTTTCAATGTTTTTGTTGTTTCAGTTTTCAATCATGTCTGGCTGGATGAATATTTTCCTTCGTGTAGGTGTTTTCTGTGGATTTTTTGTTCGTGGATGCGGTTTTGGTTGTTGTGTTTTGTATATATCCATTTTATTGTACCGCGTTTATTTCGTGTGCCAGTTGTAGTCTGTTGAGGTGTTGTAGCGTGAGGGCTCGCAGCGAAGAGGCGGATGCCATAATGTTTTTGGGTTGAGGTCGTAACCGTCCCTGTGGCGAAGGGACTGATCATCGACCTCTGAGTCCTGTAAGGCCGGCTGTGTGTTTTGCGGTGTAACATGTGTTGTTTTGGTTTCACTGATATGGTTCGTTTTGGTTTTGGGTGTTGTGGCGACCTTTTGGGGTGTGGTTGTCGTGTAGGTGATTGTGTAAGTGTGGGTATTGGTGTTGTGTTGGTGTTGGTTTTCTTTGTGGTTGCAGGGGAATATTCGGTCCTCTGACTCGTCCTGTGGGTCGAGATCCGTTTGTGGTGGCGTGGTGATACTGTGGTCTGTTGTGAGTAAGTTTTCGTTGTGTGTTTACTGTGTTAGGTGGGAGAAACTTTGAGATCCCCCAGGAATCTCCCGTACCCAAGGTCGATGTCTGGCAATTGTTTTTCTGAAGGACTTTTTTTATGTGGGTTTCCTATAACACCAGTCCTGCTCCATGATGTTTTGGAGGTGGGCGTGTATTAGGGCAGTCATGCTGCCTACGGACAGGTCATCAGGTAGCTGCAGGATTATTTGTGGTTCTTTTTTTTTCTTTTTCTTTTTCTTCTTTAATTTCTTTGATCAGTGGTTTGAGCCAAGCATTTTGGGTGGCGGCTACAGTTTGTGGGCAGGTGTAGTTGTGTTAGTCTGTATTTGAGACCGTCATGCCATACCTTATCAAAGGCCTTGCTGACGTCTCGTAGTATTTTGCGTATCGTTGGTGCTTGTTTGAGCGAGACCGAAGCGATCTCCTCGTAAGCGGGCGAATGGCGCTCATGGTCCCCCTGTGTGGGCAGAAAGCCCGTATTGCCTAATGTTTGTGTGTTTTTGGTTGTTTTCAAGGTGGTGGTATGAGTCCTCTGTGCGATTACCCTCTCTAGCAGTTTTCCTGGGAACTTCTAAGAGTGAGATGGGGCGGTAATTCTCCACCTCGTAATGCAGATTCCCTGGTTTTGGGTATAAGGTTAGTGTGGCAGATGTTTGGAAACTTATCAGGGAAATATCCTGATGCCATTGCGCATTGAAGATTGGCGTAGTCCTGCTGATCATTCTTGGGTGGAAGATTTTCGATGATTGTTTGTTTATGTTGCTTGCTCCTGGTGTTGTTGTTTTTTGTGCTTTTGATTTGTTGTTTGTTATTTCTTCTGAAGTGATTGGTGTGGAGAGGGACTGTCCTCTGTGAGAGTGTTTAGTGTGAGGATGTTTTCTGGGAGAATTATGTTCCTAGTTGTTGTATGTACGTTTTGTAACCTCGGCCTCTTGTAGTGGTGGAAGCGGGCTTCTCGGTGGAGGAGATTTGGCATTCTGTTGCCAAGAATTCCCTGCGTGAAGGCTCCACCTCCTCCACGAGTCAACCTTCTGTCTGTGTGTTTTTTGTATATGTATGTGATTATCTGTTTGTGTTCGACCCCATGAGTTTTTTGGAAGGAACTCAAACTTTTCTTGGGTCTTAGATTTTTTTGACATAGTCCTTTGCGCGAGTGTGTCCCAGTGGTGTTTGTTCATTCCTTTAATTTCGTGTGTAATTTGTGTTTGGATTTCTCTGTATCGTGTGCGTAATTTTGTGTCCGCCCCGTAATAGTGCTAGTTCGTGGTAAAGTCCTGTAATTGTATTTTAAGCAATTTCAGGCGATGTGTTTCTCTGTATAAGGGAGTAGCGTGTGTGTTTTTTGGATATGTTTGCCTGTCGGGCGTCTTGTATGTCTGTGTACCACTGTTCCAAAGGTGGGTGTTTATTGTGTGTGTGGGCTGCCCCTCGAGATCAGTTATCTGTGTGTCTCAAGTGCTTGTCTTAAGCCCTTCCCATTTTGCATGTTTGAAAGGATTCTTGGGGTTGTGTTGGGCATCAGGATAGGGTTTGTTGACAGTGTTTAAGATGGACTCTTGGGTGGTCGCTGATGTGACGTCGCCTGTTTGTGATATGGTGGTGTAGTTGTGCTCTGTGGTTTGCCAGACTATGTCCAGGTGTTGTTGCTGTGTTGTGTTTATATATTTGGGGTGTGTGGTGGTGGACGAAGGTGTGTGAGTCTGGCCTTGTTGTATGAGTGAGGCGAGGCATCTGCCAACGGTGTTTGTGTGGTTGTAACAAAAGAGTGCGTGGTTTTGCGTTTAAGTCTCCCATGATGTATATTGGTTTTTGTTATGCCTCAGGAGCTGCAGATGTCAGTTCTTGTATGAAAGGTCTCCTGGTGGAATGTAAGAGTGTTGCTAGTATAATGGGTCCATGTGGTGTATTTATTTCGACTGCCGTAGGGTCTGACTGAAAGCGTCTTGATGATTTTGTTGTGATATGTCATTTCTGATCGCAATTGCTACGCCCTCGCTTCTTTCTTGTGATTTGTTGGCAGAGTAGATGGTGTAACACTGTATATTTGAGTGGGTGGTGTTATTGATCCCATGGCTGTTAATGAGTATGATGATGGGTCGTGGTCTTCTGTATGTGGTTTGCAACAGTTTCAGTTTTTTCGTGCTGGTCCAGTGGAGTACGTTTGTGTTGTTGATGTTGAGGCGTGAGTGTAGTGTATGGTTGTGCCATGTGTTATTTGTGTTGTTATCTAAGGAAGTACCCGTTATTTATGGTTTATGTCTGGGCCGTTCAATCATTCGTTTGTGACGCGCATGTTTGCCTTCCTTGAGGTGTTTGTGTAACCTTTTGACTGTGACCATGTGGTATCCTCTCTTTCGTACTTACCACTTTATTCTTTTTATTTTTAATTTCTGAGCCAATTTCGTATCGACAGAGTACTGGTACTTTGTGGGTTTTCTGAGAAGAGCCCGGAATGCCATTTGTTTGGGGTCTGTAGCAGTTCCGTCCATGATGGCGCCTCCAGCCCCTCGTCATCAGTGAGGTTCCAGATGGTTCTGTAAGGTCTGGTTTAGAGGTGGGGCATCAGGGGTGCTCAGAGGGAAATCCGCTGGGAGGTCCCTGAGCTCCATGACAGTGGGGATTTGTTGTATTCTTTGCCTTACTTGATTGACGAGAGGAGAGTCGTGGAGGGGTGTGCCGAGGTTGCTTTAGGGGGGGGGAACTGAACTGGGTCCGGGTCTGGCTCTCAGCAAGCTGAGTGTTCCAGTGACTGGGGCAGGGCTCGGTGGGGCTGAGCTTGTGGCAGGTAGAGCGTCCGCTGCCTGGCCTGTATAGGCTGAGGCTTCGGTGCCTGGGGCGTGCTTGTTCAGGCTGGGCCTGAGCAAAATGGCTAGGGGGTTGAATCACCTTAGGTGCCCCAAGAGTCAATTTCCCCAAGTCTAGAGCTGGAAGATTGTGTTGCCTCCAGTCTGCTTTTGCATGGTAATGAAAAATCTCCCTGAGGGATCGTTCGGGAGTGCCAGGTGGATGGAGGGTTCAGACTGTTTGTGTTTAATCTCCTGGGCGGGACCTGTTTAATGAGGTCGGTTTGCCCATGCATTTGTGGTGGCCTGCACAATTTCTGTGGCCGCTTTTGGGGCCACGGCCCTTGTATGGCTTGGTTTCTTTTCTTTCTCCTTCTCCTTAACTTTTCTCCTGGAGATTTTCATAGCCTCTCCTTTCTGGAGGGACCGCTGTTAGCAAAAGTTCGGTGGGCACCGCCGCAGTTTAAGGTCATTTTTTAACGGACCTCCTAAAGTCCCTGAAGGAGTGGGTGTTGGGAACCGCACTGTGCATCGTGTTTTCTTTTCTCTGCTTTGGCGTGGGTTTTGAGTTGCCCATAGCACAAAGGCAGTTCATGCATTGTTTGACAGGTTTGAACCTCTCAAATTCTATTGCCATGGCAACAACTACCTTGAAGTAGGTAAATCCCTTTCTCTTTTGATTAGTTTTGGCTGTGGCATGGTCTAAAATCTTACTTTGCTGATATAGTTTGTTTTCCATGATTGTAGATATCTTCTACTTGGGCTCCCGGAAGGAAGATTGGATTTCTTCCTCAATATCGAGTGTCCGCAACTCGTTAACGACTTGTTCGTCAAGTTTTTTTGAGACAAGCGTTAGCTTTAGGCCTCATGTCAATTGGAATTACGGGAGCCAAGTTTATGCCAGGGTCTGGAACGACAATCATCCTTCGAGAAGAGCTTCTCGGCATGGTTTTGTCGTCCTCTTTAAAGCCAGGTAGCCATCATGGTGTGAAGAGTACCGAATACTCGATCTGTGCACAAAACAGTGGCATTGGACAAGGGTCTCAACGTTTTTTTTGGTGGGACCACCAGAGCTTTTGATTTTTGCTTTTAGTCAATTTTCGTAGCATTGGGTCGGGGAGTGGGTGATGTGGTCAGGTGAGGGATTAGCGGGTGTGAATGATGAAGGAGAGAGAGGTGAGGAATGAGAAGCCTAACTCCGACCCCCTCTAGTGGCAGACTGTTTGCGTTTCTCCATGCCTTTAGAGGATCGGATCGCTTTGTGTTTGGGCCACTCCCCATTATTGCCAAACCCTTGTCTACAAAGGAGCAACATGGTAAGCAGCGCACCACCGGACAATACAAAAGTCCTCGAGGGACTTATGTAGGTCCAGGTGACCACAGGAAGGTGAAAAGAGATCATGAGGAGAGAAAGCACACACTAGATGTCGCCTCAAGACTGCTGGCCTCTCTATACAGGTTTCCCTGTGATGGAGAAAGCTTCGGGTTCTGAGGAGAGTTCCCTTGTCACCGTCAATGTGGTAAAAATGAAAACCGCTGAGGGCAGTGAAAATGCAAATATCTCAGAAGACAGAGATAATTTGCTGGACATTTACGTACAAGAGGTAATAACAAGTTTAGGGATTCGCGGCGGGGGGGGGGGCGATTGAGGCCCGCGGACTCCAGGGTAGCTCAATGACCTTTGAACTGGCCTATTTCTATTATAGTTACTCTTTATTTCGCGTTGACTTGGTGATCGCGGGTCATCTGGTCTCACTGTAATCTCGCAGTCTTTCTTTGCTTGAGATTTGCGAGTTCTGGCTTCGCCCGGGCCTTTTCACTTTATGGTCTCGGCCTGTTTCACCTTTTTATGGTCTGACACTCGGTGCTTACGTGGCGGTGGGATTGCCCAGCAGCGCTCCTTAGCGTGGGTGTAAAGCATCTCGCCTAATCTCTTTTAACCAGCACGATGGCTTGTGGTTCTGTGGGGTTTGTCAAAGGATTGCGTGTGCAACGCAATTTCCTCTAATAATGTACGAGTGTGGCGTTCGGCTCGGCGCAATGCATGCAACACCTCTCTTCTGTTCTATGGTTTGTATAATCCTGCATGCACCAGTGGTACCTAGGGCGCATTCGTGCAGAATGACTTCGTTACCTCTGTGTTTTATTTCAGAGAGTGCCATTGGTTCCTAGCCCTGTGGCATCTGATTACCAACTGCCGAGGGGTAATATCTCGTTTCCTCTCTGTGAGCTGCAGGAGGAAGGAGTTGCCGTCACCGTACACTTGTCCTCCTATAATAATTTTCGGCTCTGATGTATTATCCATGGGCTTAGGGGCATACCCCTGCCGATTTCGGCTAATCTGTCAGCAAGCTCCTTGCCTCTCTGATCCCTATTGTGCTGGGAACCCAGTTATGATAATTCTTCTACCCTGTGCAAGAAGCCTCTGTACTAGTGTGGGCGGATGTTGTCAGGAGATAGATGTTTGTCAGTGGGTGAGAGCGCTGCTGAAGACAGTCGACGGCCTCCTTTGGGTCTGTGTGTATTCCACTATCTGTCCTTCCCTCACGGACGTCCGTGCTCAGTGCTCCCATGATAGCAACTGCCTCTGCCTGTAGCGAGGAGGGCATTGTCTGTTACCCTCATGGAGTATTGTGGCATCCCGTGCTGCGGAAGCCGGCGCCTGCAGTGTGGGTCCAAGGGATCCGACCGATCCATTCGTGTAATATGTTCTGCTCCCCGGAGGGGTGCTGGTTTGCAATGACATCTGGGTTTCTGACTTTAGGCTATGCGTACAATATTCGTTCTTTTTTGCTTGCCAGCTCATGACCGAGAACTCTATCGAGGTTTGTGCCCACGACGAGCTTCGACAAAGTCGGGTGTGGGGAGTCCACTAGCCCTTGCCATAGCGGTTCTTTTGAGCTGATGGCGTATTAGCACCCTGTCTGTGTGAGACAGCCAGGGTTGTTTGCAAAGACTTGTTATCTGTTCTAGGTGCTGACCTATTTTATGTCTTAGGCTTGTGTTTCCTGGGATCCTGGATGAACCTTTGATAAGAATTGTGCTGCTGTTAGATCACTTCGTGGGCAAGGGGAGAAGGTTGTCTCTCTAGAGGTTGAGGACCTTCGCCCACCTTGGGGCACCAAGAATGACCCTTGCGGCATTCGTTTTGACTGTCTCCCATATCGGTCTTTTTAGTTTCTCTTAATGTCAATCAGAAGCGAGGGAGGCATAGTCCTACAATGGCCTGACAGCAAATGTACATAGAATGATCTTAGTACTCTTGTGTCTGGCCCCATGGAGCGTCTTCACTCATTGCTCTCATACGGACAGTCTTGCCTTTTGTTTCGGTCAAGCAGGTACTGGACCTCCCTGGCGGAAGGAGAGGGTCGGATCTATCCTACCCCAAGGTTAGGTAGTCATGAATCCCCACTCCAATCCCATTCCCTGGATTTTCAGACTTTGTGCCTGAACTCTCTGTCTCAGAGCCATGGCTTGGATTTGGCTGCAGAGATCTTTAGCCTGTCCTGCAACCACTCATCGGATACCAAGTCCAGACAACGCTGGGCTTTGTTTAGGCAGTTGGTCCCATATGGAGATGATCGCGATGATCGTCTGCATAGGAGATGTCTTTGCACCCCACCTGGGGCAGAGATTTATGTGAGGATACAGGAACATTAAAGTGTTTAATTAATATGTTAAAAAGGGCTGGACCTGGACCCCAACCCTGTGGCTTTCCCATTTTCTAGTGGCATGTCCTGGTGGATAGGTGACCTTGGAATTTGACTCTGCTGTTCTTTCGTACAGTAGCCCTATCCAGCCAAGAGCTTACCTCTCTGATTCCTTTTTGGATTCAGGCGCTCCTGAATGTGCAAGAGGGAACTTGCCAAATTCGAAAGCCTTCTCCAGGTCAAGGAATACTACCACAGATGTGGCCCGTGTTTATTGTGCTCAAGAGCGTGGCTATGCTGTGCGCTGTGCTCATGCCCTGTGAACCCGTGGAGGTGTTCTTGTGGGGGTCCCATTTTCTCATTGGAAATCCGGTTCAGTACCATCCTCTCGGCAGTCTTGGCCAGACAGCTGAGGAGAGAGATGGGGCGGTACTTCCCCGGCTCCTTTGGTTTAGGGATGGGAACTATGGTAGCCCTCTTCCAGCTCTGGGGTAGAGTGGAAGTTTCCCAGGACCTGTGATGAGTTGCAGGAATGCAAGCTCACTACCAGTCCCAGGCGGGAATGATGGGGTACGAGATCCCGTCATCGCCCGGGGCTGAGTTGCAACTGGCTTTTGTGTGCATCTCTTAGTTCCCTCAGAGAAAAGATAACGTCTGAGTTATCGGGTTCGGCTGCCCTTTCTCTGATGTGAGCAAGTCTGTCTGGTTGTAGGCGTTCTTGTCTTGCCCTCAGTTCGGCTGGCAGACTGTCGCTACTCGTTCTGCAGAGAACTCTTGCGCCAGTCTTTTGGGGCCTCTGACTGGGGGTCGTGGTGCGTGCATCTCGGGGCTGAGCGGCTGGTGGCTCGCTTGACCCGTTGCCATAGCTCTGAGAGGGTGGTACGGTGATCGAAGGACTCACACCATTCCAGCCACTTTTCCTGCCTGACTCTGCTGGCAGTTTCCTTGGCATCCCTGACAGCCTCCCTTAGGAGGGCTAGGTTGTTTTTCCTTCGGAATTGTTTGCCGCACATGTTTACCCTGTGGTTGACCTCCCTAGTCTCGTCATTGAAGTACCAGGCGTCCTTGTGACTCCTGGACCCAGGCCGAGTTTTGGGGTTTATGGTCAGTGAGGCTGCCTCATCAATGGCATTTACAAGTCTGGCTTGTAGCACTTCCCCATTTTCGCTTTGTGTGGGTTCATTGCTTCTCAGACAGCAGGCCAAGGTGTTCTGAAATGCCTGACATTGGCCTTGTCTGTTTTCCATCTTGGATTCGGTCGTTGCATTTCAGCTGGGCACTATCCCATGAGGTAGTTACAGTGCCGTATGGTCACTAGTGACGTTCTCATCGAACATGCCAGCCAATCCTCTCCACCAGAGTTCAGTGGCCAGGGTGAGTTCTAGGACCCCTCCTCTGATATTGCGGTGGCTCCCCCTGGGTATGAAGAGTGATCTCGCGGGGAATTTCGCAGCACGTTGGCTGTGTGATGCCAACCGCAGTCCGTTCCCGGCAAGGGAGCCAGAATGGATGGTTTGCCGTTGAGTCTCCCCCTATGATCCTGTCTGTGCTGCTAAGCACAGACCGGGCTGATGTTCCAAGGTAGTACAGTGTGGCCCCGGCTGTATACATTGTACAATTTCAGGGACCACGACCAAGTGATTCGCGGCAGAGAGATTCACATCTCCACATGCGGTGCATCGGCTATTACGGAGACAGGAATTATCGCCCTGACAAGGGTTATCAGGCTCGCTTGCCATCAGCACGTGGCGCGTGAGACACGATACCCTGAGAATCAAACGTTCCACTTTTAATGTCTCCTGTAGCATAACGATGTCCCAAATAGCTCCCTTGATCGCACTATGCGTGGAGGATGGCACTCCTTGTGGAGAAACCATTAGATGTGCACTGCAAGAATACTTGGGATTGCATGCGCATGATGCTACTAGTTGATAGTTATCGACACATCGTCTTATTGGATTGACTGTCTTTGGAGTCTGAACCGTCCATTGCGAAGGTCCTCGCATGCTTCAGGGTTCTTCTTCGCTGTCGGCTATCTCTGGGTCCCTGGGGGATGAAGAGCCTTTGGGTAGTTCTGACCTCGTTTATATTTCGTCTTTTCTCTGCCCAGGCTGACTCTGTGCATTCTTGCTGGCCTTGCCTGGGCAGGGATCAGCTTGTTCTGATCCGTTTTCTGGCACCGAATAGCTTGGCTAGGCTCTGGCCTGTGAGGCTGGATTGCTGGGTTGAGTTAGGGGGGAGTCCTCGTCCTGCGGTGAGGTAGAGATGGGCCGTTTTGGCCCTTTCCAGCTTCTTTTCCCTTAGGACTGCGAAAGAACGTGGGTCATCTGCCTGTCATGGCGACCGCGACTGCCCTTATCCGCCTCCTCACTCTTCCTTCCCAAGGATTTGCCACTGCTGTGACTACAGCATCGGCGGATCGACATGTCCCCTCTCATCAAGGAGGATGTCTTCTGCTTTGGGGGAATGGTGCTGTTAGACCCTTTTTTTCCTGTGGTTCTTCTGCACTTGTTTCACTTTTGGGCACGATCCTGTTTGTCGGAGATCTCCGGTTTCGGATAGGGGGGCGGCTTCCGTCCTCTTAGGGGTCGGGAGGCCTTTTCACTCATTCTTCCCTCAACATAGGTGCCTGATGGGGCAGGAACAATCTGGTTCGCTTCTTAGCAACCTCTTGCCCGCTTGAAGGGCCCCCTCTTTTCTGACAAGCAAGCCCAGGCTCCAGGCGTGATCCTCTTGGCACAGTTAGACATTTGGCTGTTGCCTTCTTTTCCTCTTTGTAGGCCTTAATGCAACCTCAGTGTTGTGTGCCTTGCTAGACAACCACTCCCAAGGATCAAGGGTAGGGTTTGGGGTACCTTTCATGGTCACCAGGACTTGCCTGTTGGATCTTTTTCCCCTTCGACAATCGGGAAGCTCCACAACCTGTGGTGTGTGTGGATCACCTCCACATCATACCAACTGGAAGCAAGGTAGCACCATCTTGACCCATTTTTTCCCTCGGTTCCGTGGTGATGAGGCTCACTTTCCTCCCATCCTTTTAGCCTCCTTTGTTTCCTGCAGAAACAAAGTGTGCTTTGGCTTTGGCATGATGACATGCCTTGATCTCGCGCAAACCCGGATTGGACAACTGGATTTTGTGTTGGCCTTCTCCAATAATACCCTGACCATTTGTATGCATTTGTCGAAGCTTCAGGTTTGACAGGGACCTTGAACTGCGGGAAACGCCTTGGGGGTCGTCTCTGGCCTCGGTCGTTTTCGGTCCCCGCCCTTTCGGCTTTTGTTGGCTTGCTCGTTGGGCACCAGCTGTTTCGGCTGGTTTAGCTGGTGCTTCCCGATTCGTCAGGTGGTCGTCTGGGGGTACTCAGAGACCTTTCCTCGCCAGGGTGCGGGCCTGGAGGGCCAGGCACCAGAGTCCATCTGTTGGAACAATCTGGGTGGACAGAATCAGCCTGTGCTTGGGGTTTGCTTTTGCCACCCAGAAGCACTTATGCGTCAGGTGGCTGCCGTGGTTGGGCCTTGCATGTGTCATCAACTTTAGTCATCTGTCTGGGGGGGGGGGGGGTTATTTTATTTTCCATGTTATTTTCTCCACGTCGCCCCCAGCCAACAAGGGAAGCTGAGTGTTTGAAGCAATGTCTAACGCAACAAGGTTTACTAGTGGATATACCGGCAGGCCATTGCCGTCTGCAGTGGCGCACGACGGACGGTGATAGTACCAACAGCCGCATGACGCTTGACCCTAGTATAGAAGATGATAGTTGTCATCTTCTTTTGAAGGTTTACTGGTGTCTTACTCTTTGGGGAGTTTTGGGGGGTTTTTGTGGGGTGTGAGTGCCCCGGTGTGTCTGAGTGTTGGTGGTGAATTCAGAGATCAACGGGGGAGCCAGCAGGCTCCCCATTCGCTAGGACTGGGCATCCTTGTGGTGCTGCTGCTAGCTGTTGTCTGGTTTCTTCTGGAGGATCGTCAATGCTGGATCTCGTTTCCGGCTCTGAGGCTTAATACACAGCGATGTGTAGCGCAACTAGGAATCCAAAGGGAGCCCGCTGTCCAGTGAGCGCAGACATGCTGTGGACCTGTGACCCAACCTGGGTTAAACTATGCTGACTAAACTCCAGGTTGCGGGTCGTGGTGCTACACTAGCCTCCCCAGGGATACCAGCCGATGACCTGCTGACTGGGCCTGGTCAGCCGCCTGCTTGCCGGAATAGAGGACCAAAGAGGCGTGTTGCTAGCCGCTGGGCGTCTCGTCACAGCATCGCTCAACCTCCAAGACTCCCGTCTCCCAGTGTCACAGCTTGCACACACGGCAAACGTTTGGGTATGTGTGAACCTCTGGGGGTAGACCCAGAGGGATGCCCTTTCCACCTAACAGGACATTTAGTTTGGACCACTTTTTTCTCCTCCCTCATTGAGAAGGGAGCCCTTTCCACTTTTTCCAGGCAGTCCCTTCTCCATCGCCTCTAGAGGAGGACCTTCCCTTTTTCAAAGTGAATCTCACTTCTTCTCTGAAACACCCAAAGGCTGTTTCACCTCAGTGACAGAAGAGGGGTCCTTGTACCTTTCCAGTGAGTTTCCTTCATATCCTCTGAAACGGCCTTCATCCCTTCTGAAAACGGCTTCATCCCTCTGAAAACGGCCTGTCAGATATCCCTCTGAAACGGCCTTCCTCATCCCCTGAACGGCCTTCATCCCTCGAAACGGCCTTCCATCCTGAGACGCAGCGCTTCATCCCTCTGAAACGGCCAACCACAGACTATTTCATACAGTGAGGGAGAAAGCTTACTTTGTATCAGGCACTTCCTATCACGAGGACGGTAGGTAGTGTTCTGTCTGCGCCAACTATTAGACAGAACCAGGCTGATGGCCTGACAAAGTTGGGGGCTCCTACGCCTATCGTTCCTATTCGAAAAGCTAGTGGTAGTCATCAGATGGGTCTGCCAAGGACCAGTCCCCTAGCAAATAAATGGCAGGTCATCAGAGGATGGTCTGCCAGCCCAGTCCCTAGCAAATAGAATGGCAGTCATGAAGAGATGGTCCTGCCAGCCCAGTCCCTAGCAATAGAATGGCGGTTCATCAGAGATGTCTGCCAGCCCAGTCCCTAGCAAATAGAATGGCATCGCAGAGATGGTCTGCCATCCCAGCCCTAGCAATAGAATGGCGGTCATCAGAGATGGCTGCCAGCCCAGTCCTAGGCAATAGAAGGCGGTCCATAGAGATGGTCTGCAGCCCAGTCCCTAGCAAAATAGATGGCCTGTCATCAGAGATGGTTGCCCAGCCCAGTCCCTAGCAATAGAATGGCGGTCATCAGAGATGGTCTGCCAGCCCAGTCCCTAGCAAATAGAATGGCGGTCATCAAGATGGTCTGTCCAGCAGTCCCCTAGAAATAGAATGGCGGTCATCAGAGATGGTCTGCCACCCAGTCCCTAGCAACTAGAATGGCGTCATCAGAGATGGTGCCTGCCAGCCCAAAGTCCCTAAGCCAAATAAATTGCAGTCATCAGAGATGGTCTGCCAGCCCAGTCACCCTGCAAATAAATGGCAGTCATCAGAGATGGTCTTCCGCCAGTCCTAGCAAATAGTAATGGCAATCTATGCACACCGTAAGGTGCAGGCCTTCTAAGGCCCCAAGACACAAAAACCCTCCCCTGCGTGGAGGTAAGGTCTGCCCACGTCCGAAGATGGGTCCAGTTCACCAGGTGTGCACAGAGATTCTCCTAATGCTGAAATTCTATAGGAAAGAGTAGGCTAGGAGGCGCTACGAAAGCTACATGCAAGCACATAGCATCGTAATATCCGAGGCCGAAAATGCATGGGACCGGGCGCGGTACATCTCCTTTAATCCGCCCATGCAAAAGTCTCACGACCGAGAGGTTTCTGGTGGCTCTCTTGTTGGCATATCCGCTTGGCGCCACCCGCTGCGCCCAGTCGACCGCCTTTGCCGGTACGGTTCCCTCCTCCTTCGCTCGGAATCGTCGAAGTAAGACCGATTCAGCTGCAGGGAGAGAAGTAGAGGAGAGTCCTTGTTCAGCTGCTCGATGTCCACACTGCAGTCTCGTTTCGTTTCGTTCGTTTGAGATGTGCGAAGTTCTGGCTTCGCCCGGGCCTTTCTCTCGCATAATCTCTTTACCAGCACGACGGCTGTGTTCCTGCGGGCCTTGTCTCAGGAATTGCGTGTCACACATTCTCTAAGTATGTATATGTGTGGTGTTCGTGCTCGCCCGCAATGCATGCAACACCGCTCTTCACGTTTCTACTGTTTGTATGTCTCCATGCACAGTGGTAACCTAGGTTCATTCTGTACAGAATGACTTCTGCACCTCTGTTTATTTCAGTGTGTGTCAGTGGGCTCATAGCCGGTGGAGTTCTGAGTACCAGCTGGCCGAAGGGGAGGATCTCGTCTCTGGAAGCTGGCAGGAGGGAGGGGTTGCCATCACCGTACACTTCTTCCTAGTAATTTTCGGCTCTGATGTATTAATCTGTGATTAGGGGGCATACCCCTGCCAACTTCGGATAGTCTGTCATCAACCTCATTCCCTCTGATCCCTATGTGGCTGGAAATACCCAGTTTATGAAATAATTCTTTAGACTGTTCAAGAATCCTCTGTGCCAGTGGTGGGATGGTAGTCAAAGATATTGTCAGTGGGCGAGCGCTGCTAAGACAGTCGATGGCTCCTTTGGATGTCTGTGTTGACCACGTTCCTTCCCTTCATGGACGCGTTAGCTCAGTGCTCCCATGATAGCAACTGCCTCTGTCCTGTAGCGAGGAGGCGTTGTCTGTTACCTCATGGATTTTGTGGCATCCCTTGCTGCTAAGGCCGGCCCCTGCATGGTGGGTCAAGGGATTCGACTGATCCATCCATGTAATTGTTCTCTACCCGGAGGAGTGATGGTTGCAATGACCCTCTGGGTGGATCTTTTTTTCCGGCTCCTGCGGCTTTAAGTACACTAGCGCTGTGTAAGCGCGGGACGAGGGGAGCCCACTGTTCCAATGATCGCGGACATGGCTGTGGACCTGAATGTGACCCAACCGGGGAAACTAAGCTGAACTCCGGTCGGGGTCGTGCTGCTGCTAAACACTTTGACGCATGGCTCCACCACTGATCCAATACCCCCTCCTCAATGTTTGCTTTCGACTCTATTCATTCCAAATTGTCCCACCGAGGTCATTACCTCACAACCTCTGAATACACATTCCTCTATCCCAACTTTATCCCACTCCATCTCTATTGTCTCTTGTCTACCACCAAACTTATTACTACTCTTCATCCTAATGGCCTCCTTACAACAGTATACTGCACTCAGTCCTACTGCTTTCCAAGCCTCTGCAAACCTTTTGAATACTCTTTTAGCCCAAAGAAGTGTGATCGATTCTTTGTGATTACCCCTAGTCTGACATACCCTTCATCTTCCATCAATGTCGTCTCCAAAAAAGTAGTGAAGTTTCCTTTCGTAGCACCCTTGCCACAGTTGCCCAAACTCAGGCACTCTCTCCACTTCAATGACTTCACTGCAAACCATTTTTGCCCTACATCTCTCCGTCCTTATACTTTGTACCAGAACAGTGTCTCTCAGACTGATTGTCCTGTCCCGACAAGGACTGGTCGGACCTTGAAAGACTTGCTCCATGCCTTGTACGACGTACAGTGGCAGTAGCCTCCAGTGCCTAGTGTTTTACCTACACCAATATTTCCAAGATTAGCTTCTGTAGACATTTCTACCAAGTGTCCTTTTCCTTCCCTGTCGCGACCAGATTGACCCATCCCCATTCAACGTCAAATTTTGTTTTGGTCCAACCACCAAACAGTCACTCCACAATTCCGCTGCCCTCTGGTGCTCCACAGCCATGACCGTTCAAATTGCTCTCTCAGATCCACGCATGTGTGCCATGTGGAAGGCTCCCAATATGTATCATAGGCAGTCTTGCCTACACAACCCAAATCTGAGTAGTGTTTCTCAGATTCAAACTATGCCTCACTCTAGGTGAGGCCAGACAAGAAACAATGCCAATGAACAGAGATTTTTCTTACCAATTCCAACTGTCTTCGCTCTGCTCCCATCTCAAGAAGTCTCCAATATCTCCCCCAGTAATCTCTTCTCATTGTACCCGAACCATCCTATCTCTACTCCCTCTCTCCTCCAGTTCAAATTCCTTTTCCAGTTCTAAATCCAGATACTCCATCTTCCCTTTCCCGGTAGAGATTGTACCGCCCCTCCTCCTCCACTCTCTACTGTTCCCAGACAGCTGTAAAAGTTCCACGCAATCTTTCACCACATTCTCTCCTCCACCCCACCCCCCCTCTGCTCCTCGGATAATATTCCCTCTTCTCCTTTACATAAGCTTTTGTTTTGGCGACACACCTAACCCAACTCCCTCCAGAAACTCAACTCCACATCGTCCTAAACATTACCCAGAGAATGCCCCACTCCCTCCTCCACCTTTCTATTCCTATTCCTCTACATTCAAGCATTGCGGATATCCTCCATCATCCTCCTCAGCCCCCCCCCCTACCACCCCTCTTCATCCCACTCCCCGCCTGACACTGCACATTCACCACCTCCCCTGTTTCCATATCTCATTCTCCTTGAATTTTCTACTTCTACAGCTATCATCTTACTGTATTAACCTTTGTTTTATAATTTCTTTCACATTTTTCCTTGTACAGTGTTCCTCTCCCTTCCTCAGACACATACTCAACATATCTGATCGTACCCTTACCCTTAACCCCTTCTCCTTTTACAAATCCCCAGCGTATTACATTTGCTCCCCCCTCTATACCCTTTACAATACCATTTATTTTACATCGCTCTACAACCTGTCATCTAATCTTTCCTAATCATTAACTAATTTCTATCTTTAACGCCACAATACTTTACCAGGATGCTGAAAAAGGCATCCTACAATCAACATTGGTAGTTGATGAAAGTGCCTAGATTCTTTACCCATGTGTTTATAGACGAGCATTTACAATTGTCACAGGCCATCATCCCTTAACTTGTGCCTTCATAAGAACTAAGTCTCCTGTGATAAATAGGTTTGCTCATGATTTGCCATTTCAGTTTGAGTTTGTTGTATAAGCAAGATGCAATAAATCACTTCCATGACCTTTCCTGGCCTGCAGAAGTCCCTTAACAACCCTTACCACCTACTTCTAGTAAGGCCAGTCCAGTCTTAGAGGCCCAACCTACAGGGGATCATGCATACCTTTATAACCTGATTCATCTCTAGATAGAGGCCCAAACAGACCGATTTGAAGGGGTACACAGAGCAGAGGATTCCATAGACTTTATCACAGCCGATCCCATTTGGTTACAGATGCAGCAGGTCCATGATTCTGTGCCACTCACTCGTTTTCCTAATTAGATAAAAGGGAAATGTCAAAGTCAAAGCTTCCAACTTTCGTGATTAGCAAGTTTGAGCTTTGCCATCCATGGTGTGCTGTACCATCTTGAGCAGCTTCCAGATAGTTGTGAAGCAGCTGTTTGTACCTCAGCAACTGGTACATCAGGCACTTAAACTGGAACGTTGGTCCCTTGCTGCAGCTCATCATGGAGTGGACATACCACAAATTGAAATGCATGGTACTTCTCTCGTGCTCAAAGCAGCTCGCGTGGTTGTGCAAGTCTCTTGACTGTCATCATTGCAAGGGAGCATGCATGCAAGGCTGTTCACTGTAGTCAAGGAGTTCTGATCTGAAACTAAGAGGGTTTTCTAGAGGCTTTCCTTATCCTTGCCATGGTAGATCACCATTCCAGGTATACAATTTGTACACCCTGTGTAACCAATCTCCAAAGCAGTTCTCAAAGGTTTTTGAATTATTTGTCTGTTTTGGTCCACACAGACTAGTTTTCCTCAGATGCTTGGTGTGATGCCCCTCCAGAAACTTCAAGCCAATCACACGTTTTAAATTGCCTATCATCCCCAGTCAATGGTGTACAGTGAACCAACAATGTAATCATGGATGTTCTGGCAGGGTTGGTGGCACAGGAACCATGCCTCTGGCTTGATTACATTTCCACAGTGCACTTCACTCAACTGCAGTGCATCACTCAGTGGGAGACCAGCCACTTTATTTACTGACTGGTTGCATTTTGGTAAGGGGACTGGTTGGCACATTGATGGACAATGACTTACGTGTTGAACATCTTGCAAGGGCAGGGTGCATTGCAGTCCAAGTTGCTCAAGGTACACATGATGCCAATGCTAGAGTTCATGACCAAAGTGTGGGTTAACTATGCCCTTTGAATGTTGAAGATGCCCTTGGTGAGTTCTGAAGTTCGGGCCACTGGTTTGGAAAGTGAAGGACCTACAAGACCCCTTCTCTGTGATCAGGTTACACATGAACCATATTAAGCTGTATTACTCTTGTATGTAGACATAGCTCTAGAGAAGGCCCTTGAAATATCCCAGAGGACCTGGAGGAGGACCTTAACCACTATAGGTGCGCCTTCCATGGTGAGACAGTTATGTTGGTTACCAGTTCTCCACACCCATAAATGAAGTAAAGTAATATGTAGCGTATTACATTGTATAGCTTGTTTATACTGAAAAATGTTTTGCAAGTTGGTGTGATGTTAATATAAGACTGCAGTGCTCTCGTATTTCGATATTTCTTTTAAAGTTGTATGATGTCAGTGTAACGGGCACTGCCAAACTCATGCTTTGAAAGTGTCCATGCTGTGGGTTGTGGGTAAGTTGCAGAGTATACTTCAGTGTGAGAGTATGTGTGTATGGGTCACTCAGTGTCACATCTGGTAAGGTCACCTTGCTTGCCTTTACTCGTTCTTTTTTTTTTAATTATCTAAACAAGCCATTAGATATGTAACAGGTCTGAGTTATCTAGAATAACTGATGCAAACGGTACATTTATTTTTAGACAAAGTACTTATTCATGGTTTCTTTTCAGTTTGTAGTCAGATGCCTGAATCAGTTGTACTTGACCTACAGATTACACAGAATTAGATCTTGGCCAGCTACCCAACAGTCGCTCCATCCTCGTAGCTTCTTGGCCATTTGACCAGGGGAAGAGTGTAGTGTTTGCAACACTGCAAGATCACCATCACAGCAGGAATGCCCAATTTTGTTTTTACATGTGTATACTGACATCTAATGAAATGTAATAGTGTAGATGGCAGTTAGTTAACTAGCCCAAGCCAGTCCAGGCTCCCATTTTCCTTGACTGTAGGGCAGTCCAAGCTCCAAGTGTGAATGTTGGTATTGTCTTGCCCAATTACTTCACAAACGTATAAACCTGGTACATGTCTCTATTGGTTTGTAAATACATATGTAGAAGTGTATTTCTTGTTCATTTTACTTTTTAGTTATTTCTTTGCTAAGACATCAATCTGCTTCTTCACAGCCATGGAGGGTCCTTGTTTTTATTTGTATTTCTAGTGCTTTATCAGTTTAACTAATTTCACTTCAGCTTTTATTAGTTTGCCTCATTTTTTATTTAATGGGATCAAGAGGAGGTAGGCCTTGTAGTAATCCATTATGCACATTATTACCATGAACATTATCAGACTTCACAAACACCCCCTCTAAGCATATGTATTATCCTGTATATATTAAATTGATTTCAGTTGTTAAAATCTCATACCCCATCATAAGATTTGTTAGCTTTAATCAGTCCAGTAAATTTTTTTTTTTTTTTTTTTTTTTTTTTTTTGTGGGTAATGAAAGATTGCCCACCAAATCCTTTATGGTTAAAAAAGATCTTTCAACATTCAGATTCTTTTACATCTGTACTTTAACAAGACTTTCCACAAATATATTCCATATGGGTATCAAGCCAGTCTTTTTTTTTTCTTTCTTTATCCATCATTACAAATATCCAACTTATATGAACAAAAGATTTTAAACTTACTGCCCTTAAAAAAAAATTACAAGGAAAAAATGCAATTGGTTCAATAAATAGCACATAACAAAGCTTGTTTTATTTGTTATATAGACAAAGTCCTTCAGATGCAACAAGTATAAAATGGAACATACATGTGACAGCAGGTAAATACACTGAAGATCAGGCACAATGACACCATAAGGATGATGAAACACACACATTGTCACACATACAACTGGTACGTAAATATGGACAAATTCAATGGTTCTGGCAGTACAAAAATTGCTAATCAACTATTATACTTTTTTTCCTAGTACCTAATTCATAGTATACAATCTTTTCCTCTACTTTCTTCTCGATCAATGTTTTCTGCCATCATTCACATGAGAATTTTGAGCAAAAGTCTATGAAATATGGAGATTACACAGATAGCAATAATAACAGGTCTTCTGATACATCAATCTGAAATCGTATTATAATAAACAAGAGATTAAATAAAATGCATATAAAAAAAAGGGATATAAATTGATGTATTCTCTTCATAAAAAATTAATCCAATGTAAAACTATAAATTCTTGAAATACCATACAGCCTGTTCAGAACAAACAATGAGCTCAGACAATTCGCAATGTGTGAATACCAAGACAAAAAAAAATCTGACCACAAGCACCCTTATAGTCTTCTAAGGTTTAATAGTTAACCATCTGTAATCATGACTAGTTATCAGATATACAAATTAAAAAAAGAGCATTGTCATAATCATGCAGGCCAGAGTAATAAGCCAAAAGTCCACATAATCTGGATGGTTAGATATTTGTATATATATATATATATATTCAATGTTTATTTATACATATGCAGCATACATGTATTTAAAAAAAAAAAAAAAAAAAACCTGTAGAAGTGTATATGTGTATGTACTTATGAGTACATGTATATGCATGTGTGTGCATTTGTAATGACTAACTACATAGACAGGGGGAAGAAAAAAAAATGGAGTAACAACCTGATAACAGAGTCCTTTCGCAAAAACATAAATTGTAGTTGTAATAATTCACATTTCAGAATCACGACACACGACTCACACATAGGATTTTTTATTTTTTTTTCTTTTCTTTTCCTGAAGTCTATATTAATGTGAGAGGTTGGTTGTCTGCTTTGGATATAACAAAAAGCACAAAATCCAAACTACAGATTTTTGAAGTTGTGTACTGGTGAAAGGAGCTTAATAAATACCTTTTGCTTGTGTGTTTGTTTGTTTGCTTGTGGAGCAAACGTGTGAGAAAGTCCACAACAGCTATGCAATAACAACCCTTTTGTCAGGTCATGGTCAAATTTCAACACTACAATTTATTATTCATTAATCTCTGTTTGAAGTCTTATATATATATAAATTTTGTCTTGCTTGCTTGACAATAGATCAATACTTCTAAAAATGGAAACGTGTTCAAAAGTACTCCTAATGAATATCAAAATACAGATTATTACATTATATTCTGGACCACAAGATAATGATCTTTTTTTAACCTCTGGCAGTGAATTTACCATGAATATTAAACTGTCTCAAGCTCTTCAAATTCTATGATAATGCCTTAAGTAGAAATTATTCACTATTTGTTTCGAGGAACCAAAAACATATCCATACGGAAACTGCTGACTCCTCGAGATTATTTTAAGTTTATATATCACATCACTTTTTACAAAATTTGTAATCAAATAAACTAGAAATGTTTTTTCCAACTTTGATTCTCTATCGACATATATTAGAAATCCAATCTCTTTCACAGAAGATGAATCAATTATAAAAATCTACAAAATATTTACACAGTATACTCTATATGTCTCACTTCATTTTCTTTTTGTCTTCTAAACACTTACAAAACATCAATTTAAAAGTAAGATTTGGCCTGTCACAGATCTAAGTATGCCCTTGATCAAAAGACATAACAAGAGAAACTGCAGTAGTACTAGAAGTAACCTCACTACAGAACTTAGTTTTTTATATACCCTTTGCTTCACCTCTGACAAATGTACAAAAAAAAAAAAAAAATACCAAACGTTAACACACTCTGTGTAGAAAACAAGACGAAACGGTGATACAACAGGAGGTAAAACGACAAGCAATGTGTGTGGAGATTCAGTCACGCAGATCTGGGAAGTGCGAGGGTGTGGGAGAGGGGGGGATGATAAGAGATAAAAGGGAGGTGGGTGGGTGGGTGGGTAGGTGGGTGGGTGGGTGGGTGGGTAGGTAGGTGGGTAGGTGGGTGAGGGTGGGTAGAAATAGGGGTAGGGGGATGAAATGCCACTATTACACAGAAGGATGTGAATGTGATGATAAAGACCTCTGACTTTGCATTTAAAAGTCGTAACTTCTTTAACCATTACTGCTGGGTCACATGTATAGTTTGTCATGACAAACCACTTGATCTGCCGGGTACAGCTATATGTGTAGCGACGTGCTGAAGCAGGAAGTTCTCACTCCCAGCGGCAGGACAGATGCCAGAAATCACAAGTCTTTAACGCCAGGAGATTTCAAATACCATCACTGATAGATTAATAACCATAGCACAACATTTGCACCTTGGCAAAATTATGCAAAACTATTACTCTTACTGCAAATTTATATACAATTTTTACAAGCACAATAAAAGGGAAAACACAGATTATTAACTCCAATCGAAGCTGAAATCTCTAGCATCACATTTACATCATTCGCCATAATAAGAGAAGGTAGGGAGAGCTGACTGCTGTTTATAGATAATCGGTTAAACACATCTGCTAACCAGATTGAGAGCGGGGAAAAATTACATATATGTATGAAAGGCATATACTTAAAAGGTCTTGTTCATTTTCTTCCTTAAAATAATTATAAAAAAAAACAAAAACAAAAAAAACAAAAAGACGAATTCTAAGAAAAAAAAAAAAAAAAAAAAATAGAGCTAATCTCATAAGATCACTACAGTACATTTAACAATAACAACACATATCTTTGAGTAGAAAGGAGTGTACAGATATCTAGCCATACCTCACAATATGCATAACAATTAAGACGATTCGAGCCTTCCTGTGAGCCTACATCGTCACACAAGCACAGCACTAGGATTCGCAGTGACCTGTTCAAGTGCCACAGACAAATGCAGTATTTTAGTTCAAAGCATTTAGCATTGTCAGTATTGGTATTTTAACAGTGGCCCACTCAGCTCAGCCAATTAGTCTTTTTTTTTTTTTTTTTTTTCATTGCCACAGCATTGAATATCAGTGCTCTTGGCTCAAGAATCCTAATTCCACATCACCAAACAACTGATGCAAAGTTAAGACGAATCCTGACAAGATATAATATATATTTATATATATATATATATACAAACACACACATACACACACATATATAGCTTGGTATTACCTTCATTCCTTGTAAATATGTATCACGCATATAAGAATGGTCGTTTAGAATTACAATCGCTTAATCATGCTGTCCTTCAAAAGCAGCTTTTTTTGCAGGGGAAAGAAGGAGGAGGAGGAGGAGAGGCAGAAAGATGAAGAAGGATAAAATAGATGAGATAAGGGGGAGAGAAAAGGGTGAAGTAAGAGGAAGAGAGAAGGAATAGGGGAGAAACAGGGAAAGGGCATGAGAAGCATGGGAAGAGAAAGAAGGAAACGGGAAGCAGACGGAAATAGGGAGGTAAGAAGAAAGGAGGTGAATGGGGGGGGGGGGAAGGAAGGAAGAGGGAGTGAGTGAAAAGGAGAAGTTCATATTTCAAAAACCTAAATCACAGCTGATGTTGAAAAGTTAGATGATGAAAGTTATATGAAATGTGAGTATTTAATTATCACAGTTTTATATAAAAAGATGATTCAACAGATGTCTGAGTAAGGTGGATGACGTCTCTCATGTGTCTCCCTTTTCGTCTGCGCAAAAACGATCTTTCAATGTGTTTCCTTTGATTAAAAAAAAAAAAAAGAGAAAGAAAAAGATGAACAAATGAAAAAAATCAGAAAAGCACCGTTAACGAAAGGTACATCCTTAGCCTTCAAAAACCACTCTCGGCATTATCAGGAATATACGTTAATACCTTTTCCAAAAAGAAAAAAAAAACACTTCACACGTATTTCAAAAGGGAAATTCTTCTCAGTCAATTTTCACAATAATGTGGGCGAAAAAAATATCAGAAAATTATGATAAAGTAATTTTTGTGAGATATCTCATTAGCCATCTACACATTATGAGTAATGTTGAATATCTTCCTCACTCATTTCTTATCTAATATCTTCCTTATTAATATTTCTGGGTTAATCTCATAAAATATCAAAGAGAGGTAAAACCAAGCTACAAACAATAATAAAAAATAAAAAAAATGATGATAATAATAATAAAAATAATTATAATAATAATATAATAATAATAATAATAATAATAATAATAAATAATAATAATAATATAATAATAATAACAATAACATTTGTAACAATGATAATAATACGGATAATAACAATAATGATAATGATGATGATGATAATAATAATAATAATAATAATAAAAACAATAATAATGATAGTAACAGTAACCTTCACAATCCTAATAAAAGTAATTTTCTTGGCCAATCAAGTCATACCTGACATTCCTGTTTCATCGCCAGACATTCTCCATGTGACAGACTTACACTACATAACTATCACTAACCTGTACAAGCGTTTGGTCCTGCAGGTATGCCCCCATTAAGCTTATCAGATAGGAAGATCTGCAGCAATGTTTAAATATGAAAAAATAAAAAGATTGTTTATACTATATATTATATATATATATAAAAAAAAGGAGATATATCAAAAGCAGAAAAGAGCCCCCCTATTACGTTAAAGGGACATGGGAAGATGACGTAAAAATCTCACTTTTTTGCAGGTACCCAGTCATCGTCATCGGCTTCTGAACGAAACAGCGCAAAGGTGGGTTAAAGCATTGAGCTATGAATAATGCTTTGATGTATGAATGAAATGGAGTGTAATGATTTTGGCATAGGTTTCATATTTTACAGTATTCATTCAATATAACTGCTTGGTCTTTATAGAGAAATATAAAAAAAATATATACATAATAATAACAATCATACTAATAATGAAAGAGAATCAATTTCATTATAAAATAAGGAAACTCTCAACTACATATCATATTCTGACCAAAGTAAGATGACAAAATTACAAAAAATGTAGTCTCGATTCACTTTTAAAGTTTATATAAATACTCAAATACCGTAACAAATCAATACAAACTGTGAACCTGAATCAGATCATACAAAAATATTTCTTAACGCAAGAGAATTCATCAGACACTTCATAAACCTTTTCTCTCCTTAACTTTCCTTTCCAAGCTTTCTCAGTCACGGCCAAAAAACGCATATACACCACAAAAAAATCCACCAATAAATACAAAAATAATAACAATAAACTGCAATAAACATCGGCCGGAAATCATACTGAGTGACTGGCCGCGGCGTCCATGTGCGCTTGCAGGATCTGTGTGAATGTGCGTTTGTGGGCGGAGGTTCGGACGGATGCAATGGCTCGGAAGAGAGCGTCTGCGCCGAGGTCCTCTGGCAAGCGGGTGAGGAACTGAGCCGCAGTGGCAGTGCACTCCTGGTTGGTCAGGACCGTTTCATATAGTTTTAGAATGCCTGTAAAAATCAATGGGAATAAGCAAGCTGATAACTACACTCAACTCTCAGTGCACATATTTGCCTTAAAAGTGCTTTTGCCTGTCCTTAATACTAGAAAAATGTATGTAAAAAGGTATGTTGTCACAAGATGAATGCTAATGATCAAAATACTGTCACTGTGTTCCATTAAAAAGTAGCATTTTAATGCAGAAAACCTAAAATAAGAAAAAAGAATGGGGGAAAAAAAAAGGATATAGATCACCAAACATGTTCCAAAAATCAACTACTTCATGAATCTCTTACAAAGCCTAAGTTCCAAAAATCAACTACTTCATGAATCTCTTAACTAAAAGAAAAGAAAAAAACAAGAGCCCACACCCATGGCAGCTCTAAGCAGAAACTCTTCTCCGTCTCTGAGATAAACGTCCCATATTCTAACAGCAGCATCAATGGGTAACGGCCTTGAGAACACCGTCAACAGCCAGTCCAGGATGTAGAGGTCTGGCGTGACCTCAATGTTCCGCAAGTGCTCCGCAAGGTGTGGGAGATTAATAGCTAGGAGCTCCTCGAAGGCGTTGTAGTACGCACACATCTGGAGGGAGGATCTTGGGGGTTAGGTCACCTTCTCTCTCTTGTTCTTCCAATGTAATTAAAATTGTGAAACCTTTGCTAAGTGACTGTGCCTGCTATTTGTGATATATAAAACTAGGTGAATTTTCAACACAATTCCTCTTGGAGATATATGTATATGTATATATAATCAAGTTTAGCCCCAGGGAGATCTACAACAAAATGTGTTGCATAACTCAAAAGGCAACAGCTGAAGAACATAATGCTTTATAATCTACATGATAAATAAAAAAAAAGGGACAAAAATAGAAGGAAAGAAAAAAGATAGATAGATAGATATACACAGCAAAATGGTCTCACCACAGGCTGATCTACTCTGAAGAACGCCATGTGTGCCGGCCGATTGAGGAGGTTAGAGAACGCGATAAAAGCATCGGTCTCATCCATGTTGAGCAGCAGAGTGGCCGCTAGAAAGGACATGCCCTGTACATAGCCAACATCGGGACGGTAGCAGGCATAGGCCCCGAGGATGTTGTGAAGGGGATCGTGATAGGGTCCTCCCTGGAAAACAAAATTTATTGTGAGTCTTGAGAAAGAGATTCAGATCCCTTGTCTAGGTCTGTATTTCAAAAGAAAATTTTTAAAGACTATTCATGACAATTCCACGAATCAAAAACTCCAAGACATGCTGTACTTTTTTTCCCACCTTACACTTTTCAACAAAAAATAATGAATATCAAGAAGCATTTTATCCAAACACAAATCCTTACACCTACTTAAATAACTAGATATGACTATATATATAAAGAAAGAAAATTGTCATTATACAAAAAAACATCAAACACAAACATCAAACACAGACAGACAGACAGACAGGCAGACAGACACACACACACACACACACACCACACACACACACACACACCACACACACACACACACACACACACAACACACACACACACACACACACACACACACACACACACACACCAGCAAATCTACATACACACTCCTATCTACACACCACACCACAACGCCTGAACAAAACCACGCAATGAGAGCTTCCGCCAACTCACCTTCTGGAAGATACACAGGTTGGGAAAGGTTCGCGACACATCCAGCCGTATGAGGTCGATTGTGGCCTCCTGGTCCCCACAGTCACTCGTCACGTCCTCTTGACTGGCCATGCTTCCGCACTCACTCAGGCTGACCAGCTTCCTCGACCGACCTGCGAAGGAGGCAATGCGTGCAGTCTTAGGGACACAGTAATGGGGTTTTAAACTATCGCTATCTTGGTATATCATAGTTAATTAGTCATTAGTCACAACCATTCTCAGGAAGGCATTATCTTCCTTTTAAGTATTTGAAGATATTAAAATACAGTCATAGTATGGCAAAACAATTAGCAAGTACAACTGTGTGAAAAATATGTATATATGTATATAATATTTTTATATGTATATAAGTATGTAAATATATATATAATATAATATGATATAATAAAATACATGACATATAATAAAATATATAAAATATAATACAATATAATATAATATGTAACTGAATATAATATATATTATATAACATATAATATATATAAAAATATTATATTTTTTTTTTCTATTCCAAATATACCTCAGACCAAAATATAATGAGGACACATAATCCTGCAAACGTTACTCAACTGGCAGTTCATAAACAATCCTGAGAGCTACAAGTGTGAACTATCGTATACATCTGATCACAGAGGAGTGAAAAAATAACGGGTAATCACATTCCAGTTGCCCTGACTGAACTGGCAGTCTCTTGCATCGCAGTTGGAAACAAACCATCAGCCAAAATAAGAACCAATTTTGAGGGCTAGATTTAGCCCCTCTACCAACACGTAACATTACTAATCCTCAAACAAAACTAACGCTAGTACATCATGATAACAACAGTGCCTTACCTCTGGACCATGATGGTGTACAGCTGTGGCGTTATGTTGAGGTCATTCCCGATCGCCAGCTTCCACACCTTCCCCCTCACGCACGACGGAAGGCCCTGCCACCACAGCTCTCGGCACTTCTTTGTGTGTGTGCCTGGAAAATCATGGGGTATGGAGGACAGTGCTGTACAAGAGAGACTTTATAAATGCACAGAAAAAAATCTCACACATGTCCTCTTGGCTTATTTGTATTCATGAATACAAAATACTGAATTACACATGTATTTCTTCTTAGCCCACTGATGCCAAGGAGGAATGACAGATGTGCCATGTCCACTGTGAGTCTATGTTAATCAATCTTGTATACCCATAGCTAGCTCCACAAGTGCTTAATCACATTGACTCAATTACTAGTTCTGCCCATTACACCTATTTAACCTTTTCCTTGATTTCTGGAAAGATTTTTATTCATTTTTTGTTGTTAATAACATTATAGTAATCACAATGTTAATAATAACAGCATCAGTATTAATACCATTAGAAAACTATTGCTGAAAATTCAAGGATTGACGCAATCAGGTGAGGCCACACAAAGCCTACTGAGTGACCCCTAGTTGGCTGCAAACTTGCATTCTGTTTAGATATGTTACCAGAAGAGAGAGATTACAAAAATCATAATAAAAAAAATCCTACTTACATTGTGTCCCATTTTGGTAATATTTCGACATTCCAGGTTGTGACTGCTGCCGCCATCTGCTCTTCCAACCTCTGCTGGCTGGCCTGAGCTTTCTTCCGTTCCTTGGCTTCTTTTAACTCTGAAATTGAAGCGAAGAGTTCTTTACCTTGTCTCATATTTTAGACAGAAAATAGGACAAAGGGAGGGATAAGGGGATGTATTTTGAGAACTCATAGTGTGTTATGAGAGCAGCACTTGTAATATGACATTACCCCACACATAAATAAACTAAGTTGCTACCCCACACATAAATAAACTAAGTTGCTACCCCACACATAAATAAACTAAGTTGCTACCCCACACATAAATAAACTAAGGTGGCTAAAAGCACAATACCAATTCAACTATGATATCTGCATACTAATTCATAAAATAATTCAAGGTTTTCTCCACAGTGGCTATTGGGGTGACACAATCTGTATCCAAACACGACAGGTAAACTCTCTATATATCAAAAGATCACGTACAGACATAGGGGCACAGCAGAAAATAATGATTTGGAACCAATTACCTCTAAACATCAGAAATTTACAAAACTTACTTACAAAAACAAATTAAAAAAACATCTTTTAATTCCCAATGACATTAGGTTCCAAAACATAAGAAGCAAGACTTATATGCACTACTATTAATTCCATGTGTATCTTATATACATATATACTGAAAAATCACTCTCCCACCAACTCAGTAAACCTCTCACTCACTCTGGGAGATAACGACACTCTTGCTTCCTGTAATATCACACTTTTCATTTTCTCTAACCACACCAAGCCAGGAATCAATCAAACACATGCAATTAAATCAAGATTTGAGAGAAAGTGCAATAACGCAATTATTATCTGGCCACACGATCTTACAACGTGGCTTCACACTGCTAAGGTACTACAGAGGGAGGGGAAGGGGGGGGGGGGGGGGGGGGGGGGGGGGGGGAAGGATGGGGAGAGGGAAGTAGGGGGGGAGGAGAGAGGAAAGGTGAAAGGGGAAAGAGGAAGGGGAATGTGGGAAAGAAGATGGGAAGAAGAAAGAGGAAAACACGGAAAGGGGAAAAGAGAAAGGGAGAAAGGGAAAGGGAAAATGGGAAAGGGAGAAGGAGAATGGGGAAAGGAGGAAAGAGATACGAGGAAGAGGGCAAACAGAAGAGGGAAGGGAAAAAGGGAAGGAAAATGGAAAGGGGAAAGAAAGGGTGTGGAGGAAAGGGGATTGGGAAGGCAAGTAAAAAGAGAAGAAGGGGGAAATAGAAGTGGAGAAGGAAGTAATAGTCGGGCGGTAAAAGGAGGAAGGGAAAAAAGAGACATGAGGGGGGGAGAAAATGGGGGGAGGGGAATGAGCAAAATAGCGAAAAGGAAGACGAGAAAAGGGAAAGGAAAAAGGGAAAGGGGGCCCAAATAAAAGCAAGGGGAAATGGAGACAAAAAAAAAAGAAACAAAAAGGTGAAAGAGGAACAGAAAGGCGAATCGGGAACAAAAAAAAAGGGAAAAAAAAAAAGTCGAAAAAGGTGAAAGGCCGGGGAGCGTTTCCCAAAATCCAAACCCAAAACAAAAAACATTATAATTAAGAGAGACACCCAATAGAAGAGAACACCCAATAAAAGGAGAACACCAACGAAAGAGAACAGCCAACAGAAGAGGAAAAACCAAACAAAGAGAGAACACCCAACAAAAGAGAGAACACCCAACAGAGAGAGAAAGCCAATAGAAGAAAAAACCCCAAGGGGAAGAAAACACCCAAACGGACAAAGAAAACAGCCAAAGAAAACCCAAATACAAACCCAAACGAACAACGCGAGCCCCGCGCCCTTCTTCTTGGGCCGATACCTCTGCTGGTTCCTGCTTTTGCTTCTTTGCTCTAGGCGTCTTCGGGGGGAGCGGGTGGGCCTGTTTTCCATGATGGGGCCGCGCTGCCGGCCTCCGTTCGCGTTCCGACCTGGGGGGGGAAAACGCTTAGTTCGAGGAGGAAGGCGGACCTCAAAAGGGGGTCTTTTTTACGACTTGTGGGTGCCGTCTGTCTGTGTGCTTTTGTTTTTGGGTTCCCTTTATGTATGTGCAGAGGGGGAGGAAAAAGGGTAATCAAAATTTTCGTTTTTTTTTTTGTTGCAGCATAAATATTTTTTTCAAAAAATAGGGAAAATAGCAAGCATATTTTATCACACATGCGCGCTCCGCTCTCGCTCGATCACTCCCTCGCACATGCACATCCAAAAGCCGCGCGGCCACACAGACACCACAGACGCCCCACGCACGCACGGCAAACACACACCACACACACAGACACACCACACAAACCCCACACACACCAAACCCCCCCAACGCCACCACTCTCCCCTCTCTCCCCCCTCTCCCTCCCAACCCCATCCCCCCCCATTCCCATCCCCCTCCTCATCCCCCCCCCCTCCCCTCCCCCCCCCCCCCCCCCTCCTGCCCGCACGACCTGGAGGGCGGGCGAGCGAGGGGGCCCGAAACGGGGGCCGCGAGAAATCCCCCAGGCGCCCCCCCGGGGAGGACGCGGACGAAACACGCGCGGGCGACACGAAGGCACGGCGAGGGCGACGCCGCGACGAGGAGCCGCCGCCGCCGCCGCCGCCATCGCTGGGCCGCCGCCGCCGCCGCCGCCGCCGCCCGCCGCCGCCGCCCCCGCCGCCCCCATCTTTGCTTGTCCCCCACGAGAACAGGTTCCTGGAACCGAAGGGGGGGGGGGGTTGATGGGTAAAACAGACGCTCGTTAAATAATCAGAAGAAAAAAGCATCAGGGAAATTCTTAATTAATCTTTTAAATGACGAAGAAAATTAAATTAATCAACTTTTTTTTTCCCGAAAACGCAAATAAAAAAAGTGATATAAAAACTATAAATCTGGTAATTCTTTAATCTCTCTCTCTCTATATATATTATATAGAGAGAGAGAGATTAAAGAAATTACCGATTTTTTACTTTTTATATCACTTTGTTATTTGCGCTTTCTGGAAAAGAAAGTTTGTATTTAATGTTATATTTTTTCTCATTTATAAATTTTAAATAACTTCCCGATGCTTTTTTCTTCGTGATTTATTTAACGGCTGTCTGATTCCCCCCCTCTAACCCCCCCCCCCTTCGGATTCCCCGGGAACCTTTTTCCGTGGGGACACAGCAAAAATGGCGGCGGGGGCGGCGGGGGGCGGGGGCGGGGGCGGCGGCGGCGGCGGCGGCAGCGGGCGGCGGCGGCGGGGGCGGCTCCTCGCTCGGCGTGCCTGCCCTTCCTTCGTCGTCGCCCCGTCGTCGTTTCGTCCCCGTCCTTCCCGGGGGGCGCCTGGGGGATCTTCTCCGGCCGCCGCTCAGGGCCCCCTCGTCGCCGACCTCCAGGTGCGTGCGGGCAGGAGGGGGGGGGAGGGGGAGGGGAGGGGAGGGATGAGGAGGGGATGGGGAAAGGGGGGGATGGGATTTTGGGGGGGAGAGGGAGAGAGAGGAGAGTGTGTGTGCGTGTGCGTGTCGTGGGTGTGTGTGGTTTTGTGTGTGTGGTGTGTGTTGTGTGTGGTTTTTTGTCCGTGCGTGCG
>NW_023660251.1:0-19629 GCF_015228065.2 Penaeus monodon | reverse complement strand
TTAATTTATTTTATTTTATTATATTGTTATTATTACAGTTATAATATATTTTTTGGAAATAATACTAGTAATTAAAGAAATAAAAATAATAATAATAATAAAATATAATAATAATAATAATATAATAATAATAATGATAATAATGATAAAAATGAAATAATGATAATAATGAAAAATAATGATATTAGTATAATACAAAATAATAATCAAATGTTACCCAAAATTTCCCTCTTATTCTCACTTTTATCATCATTATTGTCATGAATTAATAGAATTCAGGTAATTATTATCATTTTACCCTAAAAATTGCCAGAATCATCAAATGAATGGAAAAAACGTCTTTTGGAGTCTACTCTCAAAAGGCTATATTTCGCTAGATTTTGCCGCTTTTTCGACTTTTGGGATTATTTTTCTTTAACCTTTTTTTTATATATGGACACAATTCCTGTTATTATCATCATTATTATCATGACTATCATCATTATTATCGTTATCATCACATTACCCATCATTATCATCATTATCATCATCATTATCATCATTATTGCAATTATTATCACATTATTGCAATAATTATCATTATTATTGCAATTATTGCAGTTATAATATATATTTTTAATCTATACTAATAACACTACAATAATAATAGTAATAACAATAATAATAACATAATAACGTTTTTATAATCATTATTTATATCATTATTTTAATTAATATCGTTATTACTGTAATTATTACTGTTATAATAATTTTTTACAATTATACTACCGTAAAATAATAATAATGATAATATCAATAACAATAATGATATTAAAAAATATTATAACAATCCGTATTATTATATTAAATACTTATTATTATTATTATTGTTATTATTACAGTTATAATATATTTTTTGGGCAATAATACAAATTTAATTAATATAATAATAAAAATAATAAAAATAATAAATAATAATAAATAGTGATAAAAATGATAATAATAAAATAATGATAATAATGATAATAATAATGATAATACTAATAATCCTAAAAATGTTATCCAAATTCCTTTATTCTCACTTTTATCATCATTATTGCATGATAATAGAATTCAGGTAATTATTATCATTATTACCCTAAAAATTTTGCCAGAATCATCAAATGAAGGGAAAAAACGTCATTTTGGAGTCTACTCTCAAAAGGCTATATTTCGCTAGTTTTTGCCGCTTTTTCGACTTTTGGGATTTTTTTTCTTTTACCCTTTTTTTTTTTATTATATATGGACACAATTCCATTTATTATCATCATTATTATCATGACTATCATCTTTATTATCTTTTATCATCATCTTTATCTCATTATCATCATCATCATCATTATCATCATTATGAAATTATTATCATCATTATTGCAATATTATCATTATTATTGCAATTATTGCGTTTAATTATATTTTTTCATCTATACTAATAACAACTACAATAATATAGTAATAACAATAATAATAACAATAATAACGTTTTTATAATCATTATTTATATCATTATTTTAATTAATATCGTTATTACTGTAATTATTACTGTTATAATAATTATTTTTACAATTATACTACCAGTAAAAATAATAATAATGAAAATAATAACAATAATGATATTAATAACAATATTATAAAAATTCGAATTATTATAATTAACTTATTATTATTTTTATTGTTATTATTACAGTTATATATATTTTTTGGCAATAATACTAATATAATTAAAGTAATAATAAAAATAATATAATAATAATTAATAAAAATAATAATAATATTAATAATAAAATATAATAATATAATAATAATGATAATAATGATAATAATGATAATAATGATAATAATGATAATAATAATGATAATATAATAATACTAATATTCATAAAATGTTATCCAATTCTCTTTATTCTCACTTTTATCATCAGATTGTCATGATTAATAGAATTCAGGTAATTATTATCATTATTACCCTAATAATTGCCAGAATCATCAAATGAATGGAAAAAACGTCATTTTGGAGTCTACTCTAAAAAGGCTATATTTCGCTAGATTTTGCCGCTTTTTCGACTTTTGGGATTTTTTTCTTTTACCTTTTTTTTTATATATGGACAACATTTCCGGGTTATTATCATCATTATTATCATGACTATCATCATTATTATCGTTATCATCATCATTATCATCATTATCATCTTATCATCACATTATCATCATTCTTGACAATTATTATCATCATTATGCAATAATTATCCGTATTTATTGCAATTATTTCAGTATAATATATATTTTTATATCTATCATCTCTTAATCATCAGTATCACATATCATCATCTTATCATCATCATATCATCATTATTGCAATTATTATCATCATATTGCAATAATCATCATTATTCTTGCAATTATTGCAGTTTTATAATATATGTTTTTTACATCTATACTAATAACAACTACAATAATAATAGTAAATAACAATAAATAATAACATTAACGTTTTTTATAATCATTATTTCTATCCTTATTTTAATTAATTCGTTATTACTGCAATGATACTGTTATATAATCATTTACGAATTATACTGCATTAAAAATATAATAATGATAATTAATAACAATAAGTATATCATAACAATATTATAATAAAAAAAACAATTCGTAATTATTTAATTATACTATTATTCTTTATTATTGTTATTATTCCAGTTATAATATATTTTTTTGGCAATAATACTAATAAATAAAGTATAATATAATAATACTAATAAGAATAATAATAATAATAATAATAATAATAATAATGATAATACTTGATAATATGATAATAATGAATAATAATGATATAAATAATGATACAGTAATAATACTAATATCATCAAATTGTTATCCAATCTTCGTTTTATTCTCACTTTATCATCCTTATTGTCATGATTAATAGAATTCAGTAATTATTCTCATTATTAACCTAATAATTTCAGAATCATCAAATGAATGGAAAAAACGTCCAATTTTGGATTCTACTCTCAAAAGGCTAATATGTCGCTAGATTTTTGCCGCTATTCCGACTTTTGGGTTTTTTTTTTCTTTTCCCTTTTTTTGTTAATTATATTTGACACCATTCCTCTTATTATCATCATTATTATCATGATTATCATCAGTAATTATCGTTATCATCATCATTATCATCACTATCAACATCATTATCATCATTATTGATATTTTATCACATTAGTTGTCAATAATATCATGTTCATTGCAAATTATTGCAGTATAATATTGTTTTACATCTGTACTAATACACTACAATAATAATAGTAATAACAATAAAAATACAGTAATAACGTTTTTTATAATCATTTTTATATCATTATTTGATTAATATCGTTATTATACGGTAATTATTATTTGTTATGATATTATTTTTACAATTATACACAGTGAAATAATAAATATGAATAATATAACAATAAGCTATCAATAACAATAGTATAACAATTCGTATTATTATAATTATACTTATTATTATTACTTATTATTGTTCTTATTACAGTTTATAATATATGTTTTGGACAATAATCTAATATTAAAAGTATAATAATAATAATAACATATATTAATATAATAATAATAATAATATAATAATCATAAAAATAATGATGATAATATAATATTAATGATAATAAGGATCATAATGATAATAATGATATAATGATAATATGAGAATAATAATGATAATAGTAATAATACTATAATCATCCAATATTCCACATTCTCTTATTCTCACTTTTATCATCATTATTTTCATGATTAATAGAATTCAGGTAATTATTATCAGATTACCCTAATATTGCCAGATCATCAAATGAATGGAAAAAACGTCATTTTTTGGAGTCTACTCTCACAAGCTATATTTCGCTAGATGTTGCCACTTTTTCGACGTTTTGGGGATTTTTTTTCTTTTCCTTTTTTCATTATATTATGACACAATTCCTGTTATTATCTCATTATTCCAATCATCATCATTATTATCGTTATCATCATCTTATCATCATTATTCATCATCATTATCTATCATTATTGCAATTATTATCACATTATTGCCATAATTCTCATTTATTATGCAATCTATTGCAGATTTATTTATTTTTTTTACATCTATCTAATAACAACACAAAAATAATAGTAATAACATACTAATAACAATAATATGGTTTTTATAATCATTATTTTATCATTATTTTAATTAATATCGTTATTACTTTAATTATTGCTGTTTATAATATTATTTTACAATTATAATCCAGCAGAAATAATAATCATTATAATAGTACAATAATGAGGTCATAACAATATTAGAACAATTCGTATTATTATAATTATACTTATTATTATATTTATTGTTTATTATTACAGTTATAATTATATTTTTTGGCAATAATACTAGAATTTAAAGTAATAATAAAATAATAATAATATACTAAGAATAGTAATAATAATACTAATATAATTCTATACTAATATATAATAATTTATAATAATAATGATAATAATGATAATAATGATATAATGATAATAATAAATGTAATAAGTATAATAACTTAATAATCATCAAAATGTTATCCAACATTCTCTTATTTCTCACTTTTCTCATCATTATTGTCATGAGTAATCGAATTCAGGTAATTATTATCATTATTACCCTAATAATTGCCAGAATCATCAAATGAATGGAAAAAACGTCCATTTTGAGTCTCCTCTTCAAAAGGCTATATGTCTCTCGATTTTGCGCCTTTTTAGACTTTTGGGATTTTTTTTCTTTTTACCTTTTTTTTATTTATATGAACACAATTCCTGTTATTTCCTCATTATTATCATGACTATCATCATTAAGTGTCGTTATCATCATCATTATCATCATTTCCAATCATCATTATCATCTTATTGCATATTTCATCATTTTTTGCAATAATTATCATTATTATTGCAATTATTGGCAGTTATTAATATATTTTTACATCTATACTAATAACAACTACATAATAATAGTAATCACAATAATAAATACCAATAATACGTTTTTTATAATCAAATTATTTATATCATTATTTTTCATTATATCGTTATTACTGTATGTTATTACTGTGTATAATATTTATTTTTAACAATTAACTACAGTAAAAAAATAATATGATAATAATTAACAATAATGATATTAATAACACTATTTATAACAATTTGTATTTATTATAATTCTACTTATTATTATTATTATTGTTATTATTGCAGTTATAATATATTTTTTTGGCAATAATACTAATAATTAAAGTAATAATAATAAAAAAAAAAAAAAAAAAAAAAAAAAAAAAAAAAATGAATAATAATAATAAATGATAATAATGTTAATAATTATAATTATTATAATATAATGATAATAGTAATCTACTAATAATCATCGAATGTTTATCCAAATTCTCTTTTATTCTCCTCTTTATCATCTTATTGTCATGATTAATAGAATTCAGGTAATTTATTATCATTATTACGCCTAATAATTGCCAGATCATCCAAATGAATGGAAACAACGTCATTTTGGAGTCCCTACTTCTCACAGGCTATATTTCGCTAGATTTTTGCCGGTTTTTTCGACTTTTTGGATTTTTTTTCTTAACCTTTTTTTATTATATATGGACACAATTCCTGTTATTATCATCATTTATTATCATGACTATCATCATTATTATCGTTATCATCATCATTATCGCATTATCATCATTATCATCATCATTATCATCATTATTGCAATTATTATCATCATTATTGCAATAAGGATCATTATTATTGCAATTATTGCAGTTATAACATATATTTTTACATCCATACTAATAACCACTACAATAATATATGTATAAACAATAATAATAACAATAATAACGTTTTTAATAATCATTATTTATCATCATTATTTTAATAATATCGTTATTACTGTAATTATTACTGTTATAAGTATTATTTTTACAATTATACTACCAGTAACATAATATAATGATAATACTCCCACTATGATATTACTAACAATATTATAACAATTCGTATTATTATATTATACTTATTATTATTATTATTGTTATTATTACAGTTATAATATTTTTTTTTTTTTTTGGCACTATACTAATAATTAAATGTAATAATAACAATACTAATAATAAGAATAAAATATAATAATAATAAAATATAATAATACTAATGATAATCGATAATAATTAATAATCATAATATAAATAATGATAATAATGATAATCCTGATAAGAATGATAATAATAATGAATAATAGTAATATACTAATAATCTTCAAATGTTATCCAAATCTCTTTATTCTCACTTTTATCATCATTATTGGTCATGATTACTCTAATTCAGTAATTATTATCATTATTACCCTAATCTTGCGATCTCAATGATGGGAAAAAACGTCATTTTGGAGTCTACTCTCAAAGGCTATATTTCGCTAGATTTTGCCGCTTTTTTTCGACTTTTGGGATTTTTTTCCTTTACCTTTTTTTTTTATTATATATGGACACAATTCCTGTTCATTATCATCATTATTATCTGACTATCATCATTATTATCGTATCATCATTATCATCATTTATCATCATTATCATCATCATTATCATCATTATTGCAATCAGTAAATCATCCTTCTTGCAATAATTATCATTATTATTGCAATTATTGCAGTTATAATATATATTTTTTACATCTATACTAATAAGCAACTACAATAATCTAGTAATCCAATATACTAACAATAATAACGTTTTTAATAATCATTATTTATATTCGTTATTTTACTTAATATCGTTACTTACTGTAATTATTACTGTTTACAAACACTTATTTTTACAATTACTACCAGTAAATACTATAATGATAATCATCCCAATAATGGATATTAATAACAATATTTAACAATTCGTATTATTTTATACTTATCTTATTATTATTATTATTGTTTTTATTACAGTTAAATATGTTTTTTGGCAATATACTAATAATTAAGTAATATAATAATAATAATAATAATAAAATAATAATAATAATAATAATAAATACTAATAATAATGCTGATAATGATAATATATGATAATATGATAATATAGGATATACTAATAATCATCAATGTTTATCCAAATTCTCTTTATTCTCACTTTATCATCATTATTGTCTTGATTATAGAATTGTCAGGTAATTATTATCATTATTACCCACTAATAATTTTGCCAGAAATCATCAAATATGGAAAAAAGTCATTTTGGAGTCTACTCTCAAAAGGCTCTATTTCGCTGGCTTTTGCCGCTTTTTCGACTTTTGGGATTTTTTTCTTTTACCTTTTTTATTATATATGGGGACACATGCCTGTTATTATCATCATTATATATCAGACTATCATCTTATTATCGTTATCATCATCATTATCATCATTATCCATCATTAGCATCATATTATCATCATTCTTGCAATTATTATCATCATTATTGCAAAATTATCATTATTATTGCAATTATTGCATTATATATATATTTTACATCTATACTAATATCAACTACATAATAATTAGTAAATAACAATAATAATAACAATAATAACGTTTTTATAATCATTATTTATGTCATTATTTTAATTAATTCGTTATTACTGTAATTATTACTGTTATAATAATTATTTTCCAATAACTACCGTACCAATATAATAATGAATAATAACAATACTGATGTTAATCACAATATCATAACAATTCGTATTATTATACTATACTTATTATTATTATTATTGTTATTATTACAGTTATATATATTTTTTTGGCAATAATAATAATAATTAAAGCAATAATAATATAATAATAATATAATAATAATACTAATTTATAATCTAATATAATAATAATATAATAATAGTAATAATAATAATGATTAACATGAAACTAATGATAATAATGATAATAATAATGAAATCAGTATATATCTAATAATCATCAAATGTTATACAAAAATTCTCTTTATTCTCACTTTTATCATCATTCTTGCATGATTATAGAATTCAGGTATTATTACATTATTACCCTAATGATTGCCAAATCATCAAATGAATGGAAAACGTCATTTTGGAGTCACTCTCAAAGGCTGATATTTCGCTAGATTTTCCGCTTTTTCTACTTTTGTTATTTTTTTTCTTTTATCTTTTTTTTTTATTATATATGGACACACTTCCTGGTTATTATCATCAGTATTATCATTACTATCATCATTATTTCGTTCTCATCATCATTATCATCATTACATCATCATTATCTCATTATTGCAATTACTATCAACATTATTGCAATATTATCATTGTTATTGCAATTATTGCCGTATAATATATATTTTACATCTATACTAATAACAACTACAATAATAATCGTAATAACATAATAATAACAATAATAAGTTTTATATCATTATTTCTATAATTATTTATTAATTATCGTTATTACTGTAATTATTACTGTTTTAAAATAATTGATTTTTACAATTATACTACCATAAAAATAATAATATGTGATAATAAATACACTAATACTATTATAACCATATTATAACAATTCGTAGCATTTAAAATTATACTGATTAATTATTATTATGTTAATATTACAGTTATAATATTATTTTTTTGGCAAATATTGACTAATAATTAAAGTAATAATAAATAAAATAATAATAATAATTAATAATAATATTAGTAATATTGATAATAATATATTGATAATAATTATAATAGTGATAATACTGACATAATAATGATAATAGTAATAATACTACTAATCATCAAGGTTATCCAATTCTCTTTATTCTCACTTTAATCATCATTATTGTCATGATTATATAGAATTATGGTAATTATTATCATTATTACCCCTCACTAATTACCAGAATCATCAAATTATGGAAAAACGTCCTTTTGGAGTCCCTACTCTCAAAAGGCCTATATTTCGCAGAATTTTGCCGCTTTCGACTTTTGGGATTTTTTTGAGGGAATTTTTTTTATTATATATGTACACAATTTCCCTGTTATTATTCATTCATTATTATCATGACTATCATCATTATTATCGTTATCATCATCATTATCATCATTATCATCCTTATCATCATCAATTATCATCATTATTGCAATTATTATCACTTATTGCAATAATTATCATTAGGATTGCAATTATTGTGCTTATAATATATATTTTTTACATCTATAACTATACAACTATAATACTATAATAACAATAATATAACAATATAACGTTTGTATAATCAGTATTTATATCATTATTTTTAATTAATAATCGTTATTACTGTATTATTACTGTTATAATAATTATTTTTACATTATAACTACCAGTAAATAATAATAATGATAATAATAACAATAATGATATTAATACAATATTATAACAATTCATATTATTAAATATACTTATTAGATTATTATTATTATTGTTGTATTAGAGTTATAATATATTTTTTGGCAATAATACTAATAATTAAAATAATAATAATAATACTAATTTAATAATAATATACATAGTAGATAATAATAATAATAATGAATAATAATAATCATAATAATAATGGATAATAATACGTTAATATGATACTAATGATAATATAATGATAATAGTAATAATACTATAATCCTAATTTTCCGATTCCTCTTTATTCTCTTTTTTATCCTCATTATTGTCCATGATTAATAGAATTCAGGTTATTCTTATCATTATACCCTAATAATTGCCACAATCATCAATGAATGGAACAAACGTCATTTGGAGTCTACTCTCAAAAGCTATTTTCGCTAGTTTTGCCGCTTTTGAAACTTTTGGATTTTTTTTTCTTTACCTTTTTTTATTATTATATGGACACAATTCCTGTTACTATCATGATTATTATCATGACTACATCATTATTATCGTTATCATCATCATTATCATCATTATCTCATCATTATCATCATTTTGCAATTATTATCTCATTATTGCACATAATTATCATTATTATTGCAATTATATTGCAGTTATAATATATATTTTTACATCTAGACTTAATACAACTACATAATAATAGTAGTAACAAATATAATAACATAATAACGTTTTTTATAAGCATTATTTATATCATTATTTAATTATATGTTATTACTGAGGTAATTATTCAGTTATAATAATTATTTTTCAATTATACTACCAGTACAAATAATAATATGCTAATAATAACAATAATGATATCATAACATATGATACCATTCGTAATTATTATGATTTATACTTATTATTATTATTATTGTTATTATTACAGTATAATATATTTTTTTGGCCAATAATTCTAATAATTAAAGTAATAATAATAATAATAATAATAATAATAGTAATAATAATAATACAATAATAATAATAATAGTAATATAATAATGTAATATGATAATAATAATGATAACAGTAATAATGCTAATAATCATAAATGTTATCCAAATTCTCTTATTTCTCCACTTTTATCATCATTATTGTCATGATTATAGAATTCAGGTATTATTATCATTATGACCCTATAATTGCCAGAATATCAAATGGATGGAAAAACTTCATTTTGAAGTCTACTCTCAAAAGGCTATATTTTCGCTAGATTTTGCCGCTTTTTTCGACTTTGGTATTTTTTTTCTTTTACCTTTTTTTATTATTTATATGGACACAATCCTGTTATTATCACATTATTATCATGACTATCATCATTATTATCGTTTCATCATCATTTCATCATATCATCATTATCCATCATCATTATCATCATTATTGCAATATGATCATCATTAATTGCAAATAATTATCATTATTATTGCAATTATTGCAGTTATAAGTATATTTTTTACATCTATACTAATAACGACTACAATAATAATATAATAACAATAATCCTAACAATAATAACGTTTTTTATAATCATTATTTATATCATTATTTTAATTAATATCGTATTACTGTAATTATTACTGTTTATAATAATTTTTTTACATTATACTACCAGTAAAATAATATTAAATGATAATCGATAACATACGTGATATTAATAACAATATTATAACCATTCGTATTATTCTATTATCTTATTATTATTATTATTAGTGTTATTAATTACAGTATAATCTATTTTTTGGCATTATAATAATAATTAAAGTAATAATATATAATAGTATAATAATAATAAATAATTAATATAATAATAATAATAATAATAATAATCATAATATAATGATAATAATGATAATAATGTAATAATGATAATCATACTGAGAATAGTAATAATACTAATAATCATCAAAGTCTCCAACTTCTCTTTATTCTCACTTTATCATCATATTGTCCTGATTAATAGAATTCAGTAATTATTAATCCTTATTACCCTAATAATTGCCAGAATCATCATGAGTGGAAAAACGGCATTTGGAGTCTACTCTCAAAAGGCTATATTTCGCTAGATTTTTGCCGCTTTTTCGACTTGTTGGGATTTTTTTTCTTTACCTTTTTTTTATTTATATATTGCCACCATTCCGGTTATTATCTCCATTATTATCATGACTATCATCATTAATTATCTTATCATCATCATTTTCATCATTATCATCATTATCATCAGCATTATCATCATTATTGCAATTCTTATCAGTCATTATTGCAATAAGTTATCATTATTATTGCAATTATTGCAGTTATACTATTTAATATTTTTACATCTATACTAATAACACTCCCTAATAATAGTAAGAACAATATAATACAATAATAACGTTTTTTATAAGCATTATTTATATCATTATTAATTAATATCGTTTATTACTGTAATTATTCCTGTTTCTAGAAGTATTTTTTACAATTATACTACCAGTAAAAATAATATAATGATAATAATCCAATAATGGAGATTAATAACATATTATAACAATTCGTAATTATTATAATTATACTTATTATTATTATTATTGTTATTATTACAGTTATAATATATTTTTTGGCAATAATACTAATAATTAAAGTAAAATAATAATATAATATAAATAATAATAATAATAATATATGATAATAATGATAATAATAATGATAATAGTAATAGTACTAATAATCATCAAATGTTATCCCTAATCTCTTTATTCTCACTTTATCATATTATTGTCCTGATTAATAGAATTCAGGTATTGTTTATCATTATTACCTAATAATTGGCAGAATCATCAGATGAATGGAAAAAACGTCTCATTTTTGGAGTTTAATCTCAAAGGCTTATATTTCGCTAGATTTTGCAGCTTTTTCGACTTTGGGATTTTTTTGCTTTTACCGTTTTTATTTTACATGGGCACAATTCCTGTTATTATCATTCATTATTACATGACTTCATCATTATATCGTCTATCATCATCATTATCATCATTACAGCATTATTCATACATCATTACATCATTATTGCCAATTATGATCATCATTATTCAATAATTATCATTATTATTGCAATTATTTGCAGTTATAATATTATTTTTACACTATAACTAATAACAACTACGAATAAATAATAGTAATAACCATAATACTCACATAATAACGTTTGTTATAATCATTATTTTATCATTATTTTATTATATCGTTATACTGTAATTATTACTGTTTATAATAATTATTTTTTACAATTATACTACCAGTAAAAGTAATAGTATGATATTAATAACAATATGATATTAATAACAATATTATACATTCGTTATTATTATAATTAATGACTTATTATTATTATTATTGTTTATTATTTACAGTTATAATATATTTTTTGGCAATAATAATAATATCCAAGTAATAATAATAAGAATAATAATAATAATAATATAAATAATAATAATCATTATAATATAATAATAATGATAATATGATAATAATGATACTAATATAATAATAATGATGATGGTAATAATACTAATAATCATCAAATGTTATCCAAATCTCTTTTTTCTCACTTTTATCATCATTATTGTCATTATTATTAGACTTCAGGTAATTTTTATCATTATTACCCTAATAATTGCCAGAATCATCAAATGAATGGAAAAAAACGTCATTTTGGAGTCTACTCTCATAAGGCTATATTTCGCTAGATTTTGCCGCTTTTTCGACTTTTGGGATTTTTTTTCGTTTCATAATTAATATCGTTATTACTGTAATTATTACTGTTATAATTATTATTTTTACAATTTATACTACCAGTAAAATAACAATAATGATAATAATAACAATAATGGATTAAGAACAATATTATAACAATTCGTATTATTATAATTATACTTATTATTATTATTATGTACTTATTACGCGTTATAATCTATTTTTTTGGCAATAATCTATATTAAAGTAATAATAATAATAATAATATAATAATATAATAATAATAATCATAATAATATATAAGATATAATAATAATAATAATGATCATAATCATAATAATGATAATAATAATGATAATAGTAATAATACTAATAATCATCAAATGTTATCCAAATTCTCTTGATTCTCATTTTATCATCATTATTTGTCATGGATTAATAGAATTTCAGGTATTATTATCATTATTACCCTAATAATTGCCAGAATCATCAAATGAATGAAAAAACGTCATTTTGGCGTCTACTCCCTCAAAAGGCTATATTTCCGCTAGATTTTGGGATTTTTTTCTTTTTACCTTTTTTATTATATTGGACACAATTCATGTTTTAATCATCATTATTATCTGACATCATCATTATTATCGTTATCTCATCATACAGCATATCGTCATCATTATCATCATTATTGCAATTATTATCTCATTATTGCAATAGTTATCTTATTATTGCAATTATTGCAGTTTATAATATCATATTTTTACATCTTATACTAATCCAACTACAATAATGATAGTAATACCAATATATTAACAATAGTGACGTTTTTATAATCATTATTTATTCTTATTTTAATTATATCGTATTACTGTAAATTATTACGGTTATAAATATTATTTTTACAATTATACACTACCAGTAAAAATAATAATAATGATAATATACCAATAATGATATTGCTAACCATATATAACCATTCGTATTATTATAATTATACTTATTATATTAATTATTGTTTTTATTACAGTTAGATATATTTTTGGCAAAATCTAGAAATTAAAGTAATAGTGATAATAATAATAATATACAGATAATAATAATAATAATGACAATTATGATAATAATAATGATTAATATGATAATAATGATAATAATGTATAATAATGATAATAGTAATATACTAATAATCATCACATGTTATCCAAATTCTCTTTATTCCTCACTTTATCATCATTTTGTCATGATTAATGAATTCAGGAATTATTATCATTATTAAACTAATAATTGTCCAGAATCATCAAATTAATGCAAAAAACTTCATTTTGGAGTCTACTCTCAAAAGCCTATTATTTCGCTAGATTTTGCAGCTTTTTCGACTTTTGGATTTTTTTTTCTTTGACTTTTTTATTATATATGGACACAATTCTGTTATTATCATCATTATTAATCATGACTATCCTCATTATTATCGTTATCATCATCATTATCGTCATTATCATCATTATCATCATCATTATCGTCATTATTGAAATTATTATCATCATTATTGCAATATATCAATGTAGTAGTGCAATTATTGCAGTTACAATATATATTTTTACAGCTATACTAATAACAACTGCATTACTAATAGTATAACAATATACTAACAATATACACGCTTTATAATCGTATTTATATCATTATTTTATTACTATCGTTTACTGTTAATTATGACTGTTATTGATAATTCTTTTTACATTATACTACCAGTACAAATAATAATAATGATTAATAACAATAATGATAGAAAACAATTTATAACAATTTGGGTTTGTGCGGTATTATTATAATGATACTTATTAATTTATTATTATTGTTATTTATTCCAGTTATATATATTTTTTTGGCAATATACTAATATTAAAGTAATAATAATACTAATAATTAAAAGTATAAATAATAAACTAATATAAAGATGATAATAATAATAATAATAATATAAAATAATAATCATAATACTGAAATAGTGATATAAGGATAATGATATAATAATGATAAATAGTAATAATACTAATAATCATCAAATGTTATGCCAAATTCTCTTTATTCTCACTTTTATATCATCATTGTTGTCTTGATTAATAGAATTCATGTAATTATTATCATTATTACCCTAATAATTGCCAGATCATGAATGATGGAAAAACGTCCCATTTTTTGGCAGTCTACTCTCAAGGCTATATTTCGCTAGATTTTGCCGCTTTTTCGACTTTTGTGATTTTTTTCTTTTACGCTTTTTAATATAATATGGACACAATTCCTGTTACTACCTCATTATTATCATGACTATCATCTTTATTATCGTTATCATCATCATTTTCATCATTATCATCTTTATCATCATCTTTATCATCATTATTGCAATTATTATCATCATATTGCAATAATTATCATTATTATTGCAATATTGCAGTTATAATAATATTTTTACATCTATACTAATAACAACTACAATAATAATAGTAATAACAAAATAATTAACAATAATAACGTTTTTAATCATTTTTATATCATTATTTTAATTAATATCGTATTACTGTAATTATTACTGTTATAATAATTATTTTTACAATTATACTACCAAGTAAAAATATAATAATGATAATAATTAACAATAATGATATTAATAACAATATTATAACAATGATATTATAATTATTATTATTTTATTAGTATTATTACAGTTATAATATATTTTGGCAATAATACTAATAATTAAAGTAATAATAATAAAATAATATAAAATGATAATAATGATAATAATGATAATATATAATATATGATAATAGTAATAATACTAATAATCATCAAATGTTATCCAATTCTCTTTATTCTCATTTTATCATCATTATTGTCCTGATTAATAGAATTCAGGTAATTATTATCATTATTACCCTAATAATTGCCAGAATCATCAAATGCATGGAAAAAACGTCATTTTGGAGTCTACTCTCAAAAGGCTATATTTCGCTAGATTTTGCCGCTTTTTCGACTTTTGGGATTTTTTTTCTTTTACCTTTTTTTTATTATATAATTGGACACAATTCGTGTTAGTATCATCATTATTATCATGACTTCATAACATTGTAAATATCGTTTATACATACAGCATTTCATCATTCTCAATCATTATCATCATCAATTTCATAATTATTGCAATTATTTATCATCTTAGTGCAATAATTAATCATTTATTATTGCAATTATTGCAGTTTATACTTATATATTTTTAAACATCTAACTAATAACAACTACAATAATAATAGTAATACCACTAATATATGAACACTCTAACGTTTTTTTATAATCATTATTTTATCATTATTTTAATTAATATCGTTATTACTGGGTGTACTTTTACTTTTATAATAATTATTTTTTACAATTTACTACCAGTAAAATAATATAATGATAATTAATACCAGAATGTATATTAATCAACCATATTATACAATTCCGTATTATTATAATTATACTTATTACTATTATTATTTATTGTTATTCTTACAGTTATAATATATTTTTTTGGCAATATACCTCATATTAAAGTAATAATAATAATAATAATACTAATAATAATAAAATAATAATATAATATAATAATAATATAATAATAATATAATAATATAAGATAATATATAATAATGATAATAATGATAATAATCACTGATAATAGTAATAATACTAATAATCATCAAATGTTATCGCAAATTCTCTTTATTCTCACTTTTAATCATCATTATTGTCATGATTCATAAATTCAGGTAATTAGATCATATATTACCCTTATAATTGCCAGAATCATCAAATGATGGAAAAAAACGTCATTTTGGAGTTCTACTCTCAAAAGGGCTATATTTCGCTAGATTTTGCCGCTTTTCGAACTTTTGGGATTTTTTTTCTTTTACCTTGTTTATTATATCTGGACACAATTCCTGTTCTTATCACATCATTATTATCATGACTATCATCATTATTTATCGTTTATCATCTCATTAGCATCATTATCAATGCATTATCATCATCATTATCATCATTATTGCAATTATTATCATCATTTATACAATAATTATCATTATTATTGCATTATTGCAGTTATAAATATATATTTTTTACATCTATAATAATAACAACTTACAATAATAATAGTAATAACATAAAATACAATAATAAACGTTTTTATATTATTATTTAATATCATAGTTTAATTAATATTGTTATTACTGTAATTATTACTCTTATAATAATTATTTTTAACAATTAGACTACCAGTAAAAATAATAATAATGTAATAAGTAACATAATGATATTAAGACAATATTATACAATTACGTATTATTATAATTATACTTATTATTATTTATTATTGTTATTATTACAGTTTAATATATTTTTTGGCAATACTATAATAATTACAGTAATAATAATATAATAATAATAATAATAATAATAATAATATAATAATAAATAATAATAATAAAATAATAATCAAAATAAGATATAATGAATAATAATGATAATAATGATAATAATAATGATATAGTATATAATACTATAATTCTCAAATGTTATCTAAATTCTCTTTATTCTCTACTTTTATCATCATTATTGTCATGATTAAAAGAATTCTAGGTAATTTATCATTATTACCCTAATAAATTGCCGAAAGTCATCATGAATTGGAAAAAATCGGTCATTTTGGGAGTCTATACTCTCAAAAGGCTATATTCGCAATATTTTGCAGCTTTTTTTCGACTTTTAGGATTTTTTTTCTTTTACCTTTTTTTTATTATTATGGACACAACAATAAAAATACAAAATGTTATTATCATGCATTATTATCATGTCTATCATCATTATTATCGTTATCATCATCATTATCATCATTAATCTCATCATTATCGTCATTATTGCATTATGATCATCATTATTGCATAATTATCATTATTATTGCAATTTATTGCAGTTATAATATATTATTTACATCATACTAATAACACTACAATAAATACAGTAATAACAATTAATAATACAATAATAACGTTTTTTATAATCATATTTATATCATACATTTTAATTAATATATCGTTATTACTGTAATTATTACTGTTATTTATTATATTTATTACTGTATATTATTTTAAATATTAAAAATTTTTACAATTATAATACATAAAAAATAATAATAATGAAATAATAAACAATAATGATATTAATAAATATTATAAATTCGTATTATTGTAATTATACTTATTATATTTTATTTGTTATTATTAAGTTATAATAATTTTTGAATAATACTAATAATTAAATAATAATAATATAATAATACTAATATAATAATAATATATATAATAATTAATAATATAAAGATAAAAATACTAATAATATAAATGTATAATCATTTATATTAATAATACTAATATCATAATGTTATCCAATTTTTATTCTCACTTTTATCATCATTATTGTCATAATAAATTCAGGAAATTTTATCTTTACCCTAATATTGCCAGAATCATCAATGAATGGGAAAACTTTTCATTTTGGATCATTTTTTCTAGATTTTGCGCTTTTTTCGACTTTTGGGATTTTTTTTTTACCTTTTTTATTATTATGAACATTCCTGTTATAAATTCATTATTATGATATCATCATTATATCGTTTAATCATCATTTCATCATTATACATTATTATCATCATTATCACATATCAATTATATATTATTGAAATTTATTATTATTATTATTCATTTTCATTTAATAATATTTTTACAATACTAAAACAACTACAATAATATAGCAATATAACATAATAATAACAATAATAATTTTTATTTTATTTATATCTTTTATTAATTAATATGTTATTACTGTAATTTTACTGTTATATAATTTTTAAATTATATACCGTAAAATAATAATATGATATAATAACAATATGAATTAATACATATTATAATTAATTCGATTATTATAATTATACTTTTTATTATTATTTATTTTACAGTTAATATATTTTTGGAATAAACTAATAATTAAATAATAATATAAAATATAATAATAATATATAATATATATAATAATATTTTTATAATGATAATAATATTAATAATAATAATGAAATAATAAAAATGATAATAATTATAATAATATGATAATAGTAATAATACTAATAATCATCAATTTATCCAATTCCCCTTTATTCTCACTTTTATTCATCATTATTCATATTAATGAATTAGTAAATTATTATCATTATTACCCAAATATTGCAGAATCATCAAATGAATGGAAAAACCTAATTTTGGTTCCGATTTTCCTTTTGCCCTTTTTTTTTTTATTTTTTTTTT
>NW_023660250.1:7500-17500 GCF_015228065.2 Penaeus monodon | reverse complement strand
CAATTCCACCCACACCCTTATTTTGCTAATTTTCATGACATGTCTTTCTTTTGGTTTTATTGTGTATATTATTACCGAATATTTTTATCAAGCAATTTTCTTTTCATTTGATTTTATTGTAATTTATCTGAGAAATGTTCGTTATTTTATGAGTCACGAGTCCATGACTCCGCCGCGCCATGACAATAAACAGTGTCAACTGAATTCTGTGTACTATTGGATCCCCTCTTCTATGCGAACATTACCAAAGGCTGTACCAGCCCCTTTTCGTTTACTTGCCTAGGACATTTGTGCTGGACGTAAAGTATTTAATCAATAAGGCCTGGTTAACAATATATAACGTTTCAGTTAGACCGTACTGAGTTTTGTCACGATTTACATGCTGAGCTCTTCAAGGACGTATTTTTAAGAACTGCTAGGTTTTACTTCACTTTATTTATCTCTCTTTTAAGGAAAGATTTCAGTAAGTTTGTGTGTTTAACTAATGCCAATTTTTACCCTATTATGCTTTTAATGTCCTTTATCTTGTGTTTTACTCTTATTCACCTATGCTTTCACTGTTTTATTGCTTTTACTGCTTGTAATCAATCTCTATTTTACGATTCAGTTTAAGTTTTAGTCGTTTTTAACTTTGCTTACCTGCCGTCGTGTTTTTAGAGTTTGTTTTATCTTCGCTTTTATTTTATTTTTGCTGCTTTTACCTTGATCTTGCGGTTTTTTACTACTTACTCATGATTCTACTACTACTACTACTACTAACTCATGCTTCTTACTACTACTACTACTATCCTGCTTCTACTACTAGACTCCTCTGCTTCTACTACTAATACTCCACCTGATTCTACTACTACTACTACTCTTGCTTCTTACACTATTACTACTATGACTATTACTGCTCTTATCTCTCCATTAAAATACTTCGTTTCTTTTATGTATGAAAGGACTTCTAACTGTTTTCAAGCACTGACGTTAAATAAGATCTGTGAAGTCAATAGGCAACTTTTTCCGCAGGACCTGAAGTATGGCCATCCTTTCGGCTTCCAGTTGACTTTCCTTCCTCACGAGGAGTGAAACGGGACCCCCCTTTGTCTCTTATACTTGGTCCCAAGCCTCTCTGCCTCACAGGAGTATTCGGGCTCCTCTCACAGATGACATCTGGCCTTAAGCTAGATGGCCATCTTAACGATCCTAACCAAAAACAGTCTAACCTAAATGTAACCTAAAATAGCCTAACCCATATCTAACCTAAACTAAAACCATAACCCAATCCAACCGATTTAACATAACCTAAACTAAAATAACGATTGCACCCTAAATATTTCTAAACCTTCCGACTTTGCGATCTAATCTAAAGGTAATCTAAACTACCCTAAAACCATACACGAAACTAAAACTAAACCTGGCCTTACCTAACCTTAAACCTACTCCAAACCTAACCCAATCTAAAAATTAACATAACCCAACAAAAACTTTATCTAACCGAAATCTAACCGATAACCTAACCTTATTAAACCGAACCTACCTGCCTAAATTAAATATTAATGCAAACTAATCTTTCGAATCTACCTAAACTAACCTAAACCTAATCTAACCTAGAAGTAAATGGAACATAAACCTATCCTTTGGTTATAACCTAACCGAACAATTAGACGTAACCAAGCCATTATAAAACTAACCAACTAACCTAACAAACCCAACCTTAAATTCGTTACCTAACGTAACCTAAAAGTTTAAAATTTTATTAAACTAACTTAACTCCATAGCTTAACCTATATCTAACTAGACCTAAGTTAATCTAATCAAACCTAAACCTAACCGAAATATAAAATAAACCTAATCTACCTATCTAACTAACAACCGAACCTAAAATGAGCTTACTTACACTAAAATCAACCTATCCAAAACCTAACCCTAACCTAAACCTACCCTAACCAAAATCTCATGTAGACCTAACCTAACCTAACAAAAATCTAACTAAGCTAACCAAAATATAACATAGAAACTTACCTAAGCTAACCAATCTACCTAGCCTACCACACCTATCTAATCAAAATCTAAACCAAACCTTAACCTAAAATCTAACGATGTCTAACCTAACCAACCATTACAGTTCTAACATCTAACCAGATTAACCTAATGAAACTAACATAACCTAACATAAATAACTTATTCTAACCTAAATAACACAATGTTTCTACCCTAAACTACCCTTTGACTCTGACGTAACCGTCAATTAACGTAAACTAACTTAACATAACCAATACAACTCAACCAACTTATCCTATATTACCTAACTAACAAAAAAAAAAGGCAGATAGGATAGCAAGAAACGAGAAGGGAGAGAGAGAGAGGAGGAGGAAGAGGAAGAGGGATGAGAGAGAGAGGTCAAAAAGGAAGCGAGCGAAAAGTCTAAGAGAAGAGGAGAGAGGGAGAGAGAGACAAAGAGCAAGAGGGAGACAGAGAGAGCAGGAGGTAGAGGTAGAGAGAGAGATAGAGAGAGAAAAAAAAGAGACAGAAGAAAGAGGAGAGAGACAGAGAGATGAATACATACATACATACATATATATAACATATATATATATATATATATAATATATAATATATAATATATATATATATATAGTATATATAAGATGGTCATGAGATGATAACGATTATAAAGATGATAAATCATGATTTAATAATGATGGTAATAAACAGGAATTGTATCCACGTATATAATAAAAAGGGTAAAAAAATTCCCAAAAAGTCGAAAAAAGCTGCAAAAATCTAGCGAATATAGCCTTTTGAGAGTAGGGACTCCAAAATGACGTTTTTCGATTTCTTGATGATTTTGGCAATTATTAGGCTAATTAATGATAGTAATTACCCGAATTGTATTAATCATGACAATAAATGATGATTAAAAGTGAGAAATAAAGAGAATGTGGAAACATTTGATGATTGATGATGATGATGATGATGATGATGATGATGATGAGGTGATGGATGATGCTGAGTTATTTTATCATTGTATTTTTTATTATATCATTCTTATACTAATTATTATATCATTATTATTTATTTTTTTTTATTATTTATTATTTGATCATTATATTATTTATTATGCATCATCAGTATTATATTATTATTATTTATTAATTATTATTATTATTCTATTATTTTATTATTATTATTATTATATTATTTATCATTTCATTAATTATTATTATCATTCATTATTCATTCTTAGTATACCAAAAAAAAAAAAAATCATAATTGTAATAATACAATAATAATAATAATAATAAGTATAATAATGATAATATATAGGCGTATATATTGTTATTGATATTAATGTGTTATTATTATCATACTATTTTTTATGGTAGATAATTGTCATTTGGTGCCCACATTGTCATTCTGGTTGTTATATTGTTATTCTGGTCCAATGAGTGCCATTCTGGTATTACTTTCTGTCATTTGTTGCCATATGGATGTATTTTTCCTTTTTGTTTTTTTTTTGACTCTCGCATGGGAAATACATCTGTATTAGAGAGTCATGTTTTATTACTGATTTTGTTTGGTATATTTTGATCTTCGAGTTTATACTTTACCTGATGACTAATCAATTAAAATGAACAATTTTGGAAATTGATAATTCTATTTTTTAGTATAATTGAATCGTTTGATTTCAGTCAACAGCTGAAATTACGTAATTAATTGGACGATTGATATACACAATTGTTCCGTTAATAATGAATTCCTTTGTTAATTAACATTACGGTTATAGGTCAAATCCCTCCATCAGCAGATGATTAGCTCCGGCCGGAGCGGCACTAATTACCCTCATTAATCCCCACTAATAAGGACGAGGATAAGGGTAAGCGAATAAGGATCTTTATTATCATTTATGTTTATTCTTACCATATTCATTTATAATAATTTTTGAGTACTATGGTTTGTTATTCATTCAGAATTTGATATATAATTATTATTGTATTTGTTATTATTCACTTTACATATTTCATGATGTATCATTTTTATTTAATTTTATCATTTTAGTGTTTGTATTTATTATTGGGTAATGATTTTTATTATTATTGATACTATATTATTATCACTTATTCAATATATCTTATTACCGAATTCGCCTTTATTTTATCTATTTTCTTTTTTTACTAACCGTGATTTATTCGTTGGTTCATTATATATTTCTAGTTATTTTGCAATCAATCTCAAATGTTGATTTTCGCTTTCCCGTCCAGCTTATGTTTTAATCTTATTTTAGCTTCTCAAAATTCTTCACTTTATTTCTGTCTTTTTTGTCTTAATTCTTATTTATCGGTTTCATGTATATATATATATTATTCCCACTTCCTTTTCTTATTATTCAACTTATTTTTTATTATTATGATTCTTAATCTTATTTCTCTGCTTAATTGTTCCTTTTATTTGGATCGCTTATTCCCTTTTCGTTATTCTTTCTGTTTTTCTTTGTCTCATTCTTACCTTATTGCTTCGCTTATTTGGATGCTTCTTCACCTTTCGTCTTCTTGCTTTTCTTTGTCTTCATTCTTCCTCTATTGCTTCGTCTTCTGCTTGGATCGCTTCTTCCCCTTATCGACTTCTTATTTTTCTTTGTCTCATGTCTTTCCCTATGCTTCGTATATTTGGATGGCTTCGTCCCTCTTCTGTCCTTCCGAGTCTCGGCTTCGGCCCTCGAGCAGGCGGCGTCGTCCAGCCAATGGGAGAAGGACTCCCGATGGACGACCAAATGGCGGGCCTACCTTCCTCGTCGAGCCCACTCTCCCCATCCTCCTTGGGAAGCCATTGGTTCGAGCCTCTATGTGAGGGGCGAGTTTAGTGCCAGTATGGAGGTTGGAGGAGGGAAAAAAGAGAGGGCGCCGAAGGGGGGGAGGTCCTCGTGCTGTTGGGGTGTAGCCAGCGATGGAGAGGTGGGGGCGGGCAGGGTCAGAGGCACACCATATACTCACACACATACACAACATAATATATGAAATAAAATACATATATGTACATATACATATATATTAGTGTGTGTGTATGTATATTATATATATATATATATATATATATATATATATATATATATATATATATATATATATATACATTGATACATAGATAGATATAAATAAATACATACATACATACACTCACATATTTGTATAGATAGATAGATTCGTAGATAAATAGATAGGTAGATATTTATTCATACATATGTATGTGTGTGTATATGTACAGTGTGTGTATATATGTATGTATATATATATATATATATATATATATATATATATATATATATATATATATATTATATATATATATATATATATATATATATATCCATTTATTTATTTATCTATTTATATGTGCATGTGTTTCTGTGTGAGAGGAGGGAAAGAGAGAGAGAGGAGAGAAAGAGAGAGAAAGGAGAGAAAGAGAGGGGAGAGAGAGAGAGAGAGAGGGGAGAGAGAGAGAGAGAGAGAGAGAGAGAGAGAGAGAGAGAGAGAGAGAGAGAGAGAGAGAGGAAAAGACAGAGAGGGAGAGAGAGAGAGAGCGAGGAGAGAGAGAGCAGAGAGAGAGAGCGAGAGAGAGAGCGAGAGTGTGACATCTATAAATAGTGAAATCTGCCTGAGCCGGGGTGACATCCATTAATCAAGGAGTTTGGCTAGGCAGCTGCTGACCTCCTGGGTCATGACCTCACCTTCGGCGATAACGAGAAACGCCTGGAGGGGGTAGCCGAGGGCAACAGCTGTGCCCCCACGCCCTAGGCTGGAAGTGACCCAGAAATACCTGAAGGAGTCAGTCCGAGTTCGTTCCTTGAACACCTTCCCTCCAACCCGTAGGAGCTGACGCCGTCTCTGCCACGTCTACCGCGTCAAGATCCCTTTTAATCTACGTGTCTGTTCCCTCAATAAAGCTGAGAAACAGATACTGAGTTTTCCTCTGGACCTGCCAGATAATATAGTGGTATTCTAGTATCATTCAAATTAGAGACCATTATAGCTGGTGTTCAGGGTGGTAGAACTCATGTTCCTGCCTCCGCTCGAAATCGTCGTCAGCAGCCTACAGGACTACGTAAGTACACAAGGGTCATTTTCCTTTTTTCCGTGTCCCCCATTTGTGTGCTATGAGCCAATAATTTTCTTAAATGTACAAGTGCTTAGGTCCGTAGGGATAGGGAAGGTCGTGTTTTTCGCGTATACGGGAATTACTGAGAGTATTTTTCCTTTTCATCTGATAACAGTCACAATATTTTAAAAAACTGAGTAATTTTTTTTTTGAAGTGCTGTTAAATTCATTTCTCTTTTTCTACATTCTCTGATGAGCTCTCCTCCTTCGGAAAATACTCGTGCGAAAAAGTCGATTGTCGTAAGGGCTCTGCAGACTTCGCTAGGTTTCTCCCCTAAGGACTCTGACTCTTCTCTTACTTCTTCTCGCTCATCTTCTCCTACACCATCTACTTCTGAATTAGTCTCCCCTCCTTCTCTCGCAACACAAACAGAAACCATTCTCTCTCCAACTCCACCCCCCTCCTCTGACCTCACCCTTGTTACGGCTGCGGCAAACATGAATCCCGGCATGGTTCCCACGATGTACAATGTTGCTTCAAAATTCTCGGGTTCAAACGTCTCTGTTGACCAATTCTTTGCGGATGTGGAAGACACAGTAATCCATTCAGGGGTTAGACGGGAGTCCGAGCATTTTGCTACATCGTGCCTCGTGGCGGCCAGAATGCGACTCAACCACGAAATCCCGAGAGTGGCTGAGGCGCTAGATTCTTTTAATCATTTACCGGAAGATCAAAAGTCGTATGGAATGTTGAAGAGTATTTTCACTTCAACATTTTCGAGGCAGACAGAGAATCACCATCTACGACTCGTAGAATTATTAGAATCAAAACCCACTTCCTTTTCTAAAGATGATCTTTCCTCTTATCTAAATAAATTTCGCGTAAAGCTTATGCAGTGGGCGCAGTCTATCCCGGGATCAGACGCGTCGGTGTGTCTGAAGCAGTGTGTTACTCAGAGCACATCGCACGCGGCAGTTCTTGAACATTTTGCTAAAGCGTGGTTAGTGTCTTCAATCTCTCCAGCTGTGCGCAAACGAGTTTGGGATAAAGTCGACAGTGCTTCATTCGATAAGCTTCCTGAAGTCCTCGCGAATGAGATGTCAGACAAGGGTGGAAATGTGCAGGTGGTTGCAAATGTGGTTAGAACAGGGAAAAACAAGGGTAATAATGCCAAATATAACAGTTCGGGGCGGAATGAACCGCCAGTGTGGACAAAGGCAGGAAATAGACGTGCCTCGCCCGCGCCCGCGTACCGCTGCGCAGAGCAATGCCCCCCTCCCCCACCCTCGCGTGCATATCCGGAGCCTCCCTCTGGAGCGCAGTACTTTGTCGCAGCTTCTCCCTCGGTGACTGCTCGCAAAATCCCACGACCACATGTGGCTAACTGGGCGCCGAAACCTGGGCAGTGTCGTAGATGTTTAAGGATGCATCGTCCGCCTAAGTGATCTGCTAAGCAGTTCTGTCCCTACTGCAACAAGCAGGGTCATGCGTTTAATGAGTGCACGTGGTTTCCGGACCAGGTGGCGATCACCCTTAAATTTATCGCGAGAATGAACAGGGACGGTGCTTATAGTAAGCGGGTGGTTCATTTTTTAGAGGAAGATATGGCAGGGTTCGAACCGGGAGAAGAAGTGCATTGGTCTCCGGTGTAGTTACGTCGTCTTCTCGGTCTCGTGTCGTTAGTGCTGGTATACCGAACACAGGAACGGGCCCCCCCTCTCTTACCTGCTAAACTTAATGGGAAAGTCGCATACTCCTTCATTGATACAGGAAGTTGCGTCAGTCTCGTGAGTGAACGGGTGTTAGAGGAGTTTCAGCTCTCGTCGGAGGTATCGCCAGCCAAGGTTTGTGTTAGAGGTGTGACTGGATCTAAGCTAGGTGTAGCTGGAACTACGTATGTAAGATTGAGGTTTGGAAATATCATTTTTCCTCATCAGTTCGTCGTAGTGAAGGGTTACCATAGTTTCCCCGGCCATTTGCTCCTTGGCCATGATTTTCTATATCGTTCTGGTATGGTTCTGCGACCGCAGCAGAATGAGGTGGAAATTCAAGGTGATGTTTATAAGCTAATTGAGCCGAGTTCCGCCTGGAAACACCCAGACCCTTTTCACCCTAACATGCTTGGTTCCGCATCTACCACAAACAGCGACACGTCTCGGTTGTGTCATTCATCATACACGACCACACGCACGGACACATCACTCTCCTCTCCTACTCCTCCTCCTTTGACCCCTCCCCCTACCTCCCCTGTCTCTTCCCCGCAATTACTTCCTCCCCCGATCTCTCCTCCACAACCGATTCTATCTCCCTCACGTTCCATGACTTCTAACGAGTCCTTCTAGGTCTCACTCTATTCATCATGGAATTGTTTCCCCTCAGCATGCTACAGATACCTCACGCACACATCACACGGCCACATCTCACACATCATCCCGCTCATCAAAGCATCGAATGTGGGTTGACAATGATGGTTTGGCGCATTTAGTGGCGCGGGAGTCTGTAGTAATTCCGCCTTTCCATGACGTTCTGGTTAATGTAACGGCTTCGGTTGGTAAATATGGCACATGCTTGGTCCTCCCTGAGAATTGTCGAGTAAGGGGGACATGTGTTCTTCCCTCTCTGTATACCTTGCGGGAGGGGAGTGCGCAAGTCCATGTGATGAACTTAACACCTGCCCCTTTGTCTATTAATAGTGGTGTCAGATTAATAGATTGTGAGGTCACGGATCTCCTGATAGCTGAGTTTTGAACTGCCTGCGTCAGCTTTCTCTGGCGCTGTTTCTTCCACGTCCCACGATTCAGCTAACCCATTCTCTGCAGCTTAGCAAAAGCTATGCAGGGGCCATTCGCATTTAGCGAGGGGAAGGAGATACTAGGCAAGTTGTTAAATCAATACCCCGACATTTTACCGACCACGGACCGTCCGTTAGGCAGAACGCACATGGTAGAACACTCTATTACTCTAGAGCCTGGATCTAAGCCTGTGTATATTCCGGCATACAAGATTCCGCACAGCAGGCGTCAGATTCTAGAGGAGGAAGTGCGCGGTATGCTGCAGCAAGGGCTGATTCAACCTTCGACTAGCCCGTGGTCAGCGCCAATGCTGCTGGTGCCGAAGCGTCAGCATGGTTTTCGTCCTGTTTGCGATTTTCGGCGCCTGAACAAGGTGACCGTTCTGTCACCTTTTCTTATTCCTAACCTTCGTCAGCTCTTGCAAGACATTGGTGGAAAGAGTAAGGTCTTCTCCTCCATTGACCTGGCGAAAGGTTTCCTTCAGGTCCCCCTGGCAGAGGACAGCCGCCCATACACTGCATTCTCGACGCATGTGGGTCACTTTGAGTTCCTGGTGTCACCTATGGGTCTCAGGAACTCACCTCTGACGTTTAGTCGTCTTATGGCTCTCGTCCTGCAGGGTTTAATTAATGATCAGGTGCTAGTCTATTTAGACGACATTTTGGTTTGTTCACCTTCGATCAAGGACCATGAAGCGCGGTTGCGCAGTGTTTTTCAGCGACTTTCGGATGCGGGTTTAACAATTAATCCGGCTAAGTGTAAATTCTTCCAGTTGCGTTTAGATTTCCTCGGTCATTCTGTTAGTGCTGCAGGTATTGCCCCTAACGAGGCCAAGGTAAAAGCTGTCAGTATGTTCCCCATTCCCTCTGATGCAACACAGGTAGAGTCGTTCCTGGGGTTAGCAGGTTTTTATAGACCGTTCATTAAGGATTTTGGGAGGATCGCTGCACCGTTGACACACCTCCTCAAGAAAGATGTCCCCTGGCGCTGGGGCGAGGAGCAGGTCAACGCATTTTCAACATTACAACATTGTCTATCGCACGCTCCCGATCTTGCATTTCCGAGGTTTGATCTCCCCTTCATTCTCCACACAGACGCGTCGAATGTTGGGCTAGGAGCCGTTTTAATG
>NW_023660249.1:0-19634 GCF_015228065.2 Penaeus monodon | reverse complement strand
TTTGAGAGTATACTCCAAAATGACCGTTTTTTCCATTCATTGATGATTTTGGCATATTTATTAGGGTAATAATGATAATCAATTACCGAATTCTATTAATCATGACAATAATGATGATAAAGTGAGAATAAAGAGAATTTGGATAACATTGATGATTATTCATATATTACTATTTATCAGTATTATTATCAATATTATTTATTATATATATTATAAATATTATTTATTAGTATTATTATGATTATTATTATTATATTTATGATTATATTATAGTATATTATTATTACTGTAATTATTAGTATTATTGCCCAAAAATATAGTATAACTGTAATAATAACAATAATAACAATAATAAGGATAATAATAATAATAATAATCGTTAAATATTGTTATTAATAGATTATTTTATTATTATCATTATTAGATCGTTGTTACTGGTAGTATAATGCAAAAAAATAACTATTTAACAGGCATAAGACAGTAAAACTGAGTGTGTAATCAAAATAATGATAAAAGTATTTATTGTTAAAAACGTCATTATTGTTATCATTATTGTTAGTGTACTATTATTATGTAGTTGTTATTAGTATAGTTGTAAAAAATTATTATATTATAACTGCAATAATTGCCAATATATAATGATAAATAATTGCAATAATGATTGATAATAATTGCAATAATGATGATAATGATGATGATAATGCTGATAATGATGAAATGATGATGATACACGATAATTAATGATGATAAAACAAAACTCATGATAATAATGAGGATAATAACAGGATTTGTGCCTCCATATATAATAAAAAAAAGGTACATAAAGAAAAAAAAATCACCAAAGTCGAAATAGCGAGCAAATCTAGCGAAATTCGCCTTTTGAGAGATACTCCAAAATGACGTTTTTCCATTATTTGATGATTTTGGAAATCGTATTTAGGGTATATAATGATAATAATTACCAGACTTCTATAATCAGACAATAATGATGAAAAAGTGAGAATAACGAGAATTTCGAATATCATTATGATGATGATTAATATTATTACTATTATTATTATTATTACTCAATTTATCGTATTATTATTATTCTTATCAATATTATTATTATTATTCTTATTATTTCTTATTATTCTTATTATTATTATTATATATTATTATTATCTATTATTATATATATTCTATTACTTTAATTATTAGTATATTGCTCCAAAAATATATTAGTTATACTGTAATAATAACAATAATAACAATAATAAGTATAATAAAATAATATAATCGTTATAATATTGTTATTAATATAATTATTGTTAATTATCTTATTATTCGTGTTTACTGGTAGTAATAATTGCAAAAATAAAACTATTTAAAACAGTAATAATTACAGTAATAACGATGTTTAATTAAAATAATGATAAAACTGTATTATTGTAAAAACGTTATTATTGTTATTATATGTGTATGTGTTATTACTATATATTGTAGTTGTATAGTATATTAGTTGTAAAAAATATATATTATAAATGCAATACTTGCAGTTAATAATGATAATATTGCATAATGATGATAATCATGCAATAAATGATGATAAGATGATGAGAATGATGATAATGATGATAATGATGATGATAACCGATCATAATGATGATAATCATGATAATAATAGTTCTAATAACGGATTTGTGTCCATTATAATAAAAAAGGTCCCCAAGACAAAAAAATCCCCAAAAGCGAAAAATGTATGTCCAAAATCTATCTCCCCCCCCCCCCTAAAATATAGCCTTTTGAGAGTATACTCCCCCCAAAAGACGTTGAGTTTTTCCATTCATTTGATGATTTTTGTCAATATTAGGGGTAATAATGATTAATAATGTACCAGTAAGTGTATTGTTATCTTGTTAATGCAATGACAACTAATGTGATAAAGGAGAATAAAGGAGAATTTGGATAAAATGATGATTATTAATATTATTACTATTAGAGATTATTATTAGCAATAGTCATTATTATTATTATTTATTTCAATATTATTATAGTATTAGTTATATTAGTTTTTATTAGGATTATTATTATATTATTATTATTATATTATTATTATTACTGTAATTATTAGTATGATGCACCAAAAAATCATATTATAACTGTAATAATTAACCAAGTAATCACAATAATAAGTATCAATAATATAATTATAATCGTTATATATATTGTTATAATATAATTGTTGTTATTATTGTATCATATTAGTCGTGTTACTGGTAGTTATAATGCAAAAAAGTTAACTATTATAACCGTAATAATTACAGTAATAACGATGGTAAATTAAAATAATGATATAAATATTTATTGTAAAAAAAACGTATTATTGTATCATTATGTTATTATATTAGTATTGTCACGCTTGGATTAGTTTACAGTTGTAAAAATATATATTATAACTCCCAATAATTGCAATAATAATGATAATATGCACATAATTGATACATAATTGCAATAATGATGATAATGATGATGATAATTATTGATAATGATGATAATGATGATTGATAACGATAATTAACATGAATGCATGTAATCATGATAATAATGAGGATAAGAACAGGATTTGTGTCCATATATAATAAAAAAAGAGTAAAAGAAAAAAATCCCACAAAGTCGAAAAAAGCGCAAAATCTAGCGAAATATTAGCCTATTGAGAGTTATACTCCAACTGACGTTTTTCCTTCATTGACGCATTGGCCAATTATTAGGGTAATATATGATAATAATTACCATGAATTTATTAATTCATGACACATTAATGATGATAAAGTGAGAATAAAGAGAATTGGATAACAGCACTGATGATTTTAATCACTTATTATATTCAGTATTCATTATCAAATAGTATTATATTATTATTATTATCAATATTATTTTATTATTATTATTGTATTATATTATATTATTATTCATATTATTATTATTATTATTATATTATTACTTTAACATTAGTATTATGCCCAAAAATATATTATAACTGTAATAATAACAATACTCACATATAAATTAAGTATAATAATACATAATAATAATCGTATATAATATTTGTTATTAATATAATTATTGTTTATTATTATCATTATTATTCGTGTACTGTAGTATAATTGCAAAATAACTATTAAACAGTCTAAGTCAGTAATAACGATGTTAATTAAAATACATGATATAAATATTTCTTGTAAAAAAACGTTATACTGTTATCATATGTTTATTACTATTATTATTGTAGTTGTTGATATTAGTATAGTTGTAAAAATATATATTATATAACATGCAATAATTGCAATAATAATGATAATAATTGCAATAATGATGATAATAATTGCAATAATGATGATAATGATATGAAAATGATTATAATGAATATAATATATGATAACGATAATAATGATGATAATCATGATTAATAATGAGGATTAATAACAGGATTTGTGTCCATATATAATAAAAAAAGTAAAAGAAAAAAATCCCAAAAGTCGAAAAAGCGCAAAATCTAGCGAAATATAGCTTTGATGAGATACTCAAATATGACGATTTTTTCATTCATTTGATATTGGCATTATTAGGGTAATAATAAATAATAATTACCAGAATTCATAAATCATGACAATAAGATGATAAAAGTGAGAATAAGAGAATTTGGATAACATTTGATGATTATATATTATACTATTATCATTATTATAAATATTATATTATATTATATTATCAATATTATTATTATTATATAATAATTATTATTATTATGATTATTATATATTATTAATATTATTAATATTATTATTATATTATTATTATTTAATTATTAGTTATTATTGCCCAAATATATATTATACTGTAATAATAACAATAATTAATAATAATAAGTTATAAAATATATAATAATCGTTATAATATTTGTTATTAATATAATTATTTTATTATTATATATTATCGTGTTACTGGTATATATATTGCAAAAATAACTATTATTAAGTATAATTACAGTATAACGATGTTATTAAATAATGATATAATATTTATTGTAAAACGTTATATTGTATCATTATTGTTATTACATTTATTATATGTAAGTTTATTATATAGTTGTAAAAATATATTTATACTTGAATAATTGCAATAATATGATTAATAATTGCAATATATGATTGAATAATAATGCAATAATGATAATAATGATGATATAATGATGATAATGATATAATGATGATGATAACGATAAAATGATGATAATCTGATAATAATGAGGATAATACAAGGATTGTGTCCAATATAATAAAAAAAGTAAAGAAAAAAAAATCCCAAAAGTCGAAAAAGCGGCAAAATCTAGAGAAATTAGCCTTGAGAGTATACGCCAAAATGACGTTTTTTTCCATTCATTTTTGATTATTTTTTGCAATTATTAGGGTAATAATGAATACTAATTACAGAATTCCTATTAGCATGACAATAATGATTGATAAAAGTTGAGAATAAGAGAATTTTGATAACATTTGATGATTATTATATTATTACTATTCATCATTCTTATCATCAATATTATTATTATTATTATTTTTTTTTATCAATATTATTATTATTATCATTATTATTATTATTATTAATTATTATTATTAATTATTATTATTATTATATTACTTTAATTATTAAGTATTTATTGCCCAAAAATATATATAACTGTATAATGCAATAATAATAATAATAAGTATAATAATAAATAATAATAATCGTTATTATAATTGTTCTTTAATATAATTAATTTTTAATTATTATCATTAATATATTCCTTGTTACTGGGAGTTAATTGCAAAAATAACTATTATAACGTAATAATTAACAGTACAGAACGATGTTTTATAAATACTGGAATATAATATTTATTGTAAAAACGTTTATTTATTGTTTATCATTAATTGTTATTACTACTATTATTGTATTTTGGTTTTATTAGTAAGTTTGTAAAATAATATATTATAACTGCAATAATTGCAATAATAATGATAATAATTGCAATAATTGATTATAATAATTGCAATAAGCTGAAATAAATGAAATGATGATAATGAATGATAATGATGATGATAACACGATATAATGATTGATAATCATGATAATAATGGGATAATTAACAGGAATTGTGTCCATATAATAAGAAAAAAAAAGGTACAAGAAAAAAAATCCCCCAAAAAGCCACAAAGCGGCAAAATCTAGCGAAATATAGTCCCTTTTTGCAGAGTAATAACTCCACAAATGACGTTTTTTTTTCCATTCATTTGAAGATTTTTGGCAATTATTCGGGTTAAATAATGATAATAATTACCAGAATTCCTATTAATCATGACAATATGCGATAAAAGTTGAGAATAAAAGAATTTATGGTACCATTTGGATGATTTTTAAAAAAAACAATTTATTACTATTTATCATTATTATTGATCAATATTATTATTATTAATTTTTTATTATCAATATTATTTAGTATTTATTATTACATATAATTATTATTCTATATTATTATTATTATTACTTTAATTATTAGTTATTATGCCCAAAAATAATTTCTAACTTGAAGAATAACAATAATAATAATAATAAGTATAATATAATATATAATCTTCTAATATTGTTATTAATATAATTATTGTTATTATTTATTCATTATTATTCTTGTTACGGTAGTATAATTGCAACAAATAACTATTATAACATTAATAAGTACAGTAAATACCGATGTTATTAAAATTATGATCTAAATCTTTATGTACAAAACGTGATTATTGTTTATCAATTATTGGTTATTAACTATTTATTATTGTAGTATTTTATTTACGTATAGTTTGTAAAAATATATATTTACTAACTGCCAAAATAATTGGCAATAAGGGTGAAATTTATAAATAATTGCAATAATGATGATAATTACTTGCATACTGGATGATGATACTGAAAGATGATGATCACCCGATAATCACTGCATTATAATTCATGAATATAATTGGAGGTAATAAAACAAGGATTTGTGTCCATATATATAAAAAAGGTAAAAGAAAAAAAATCCTACAATCGAAAAAAGCGTAAAATCTAGCGACAAATATAGCCTTTTGAGAGAATACTCCAAAAATGAACGTTTTTTCCATTCATTGTTGATTAATTTTTGGCATATTTATTAGGGTATAATGATAATAATTAACCAGAATTCATTAATCATGAAGCAATCAATGCATGATAACAGTGAGAATAAAGGAAATTTAGGATAACATGTTGAATGTTATTAATAGTTATTACTATTATTATTATTATTATTATTAATTATTATTGTTGTATTATTATTGATTATTTTTAATTATTATTATTATTTAATTATTAATTTATTATTATTTTATTAATTTTATTATTATTATTACTTTTTAATTAATTAGTATTATTGCCCAAAATATATTATAACTGTAAATAACAATGATATACTAATATAATAATAATAACTAATCGGTATAATATTTGTTATTAATATAATTATTGTTATTATTATCTTATTATTCTTGTTTACTGGTAGTATAATTGCAAACAATAAACTTATTTACTGTCATCAGTTACAGTAATTTAACGATGTTAATTAAAATAATGATATAAAATCTTTAATTGTACAAAACGTTATATTGTTATCATTATTGTTTATTAACTATTAATTATCTGTAGGTGTTTCATTAGTATAGTTTTGGTAAAAAATATACTATTAAACTAACTGCAATAATTTGGCAATAATAATGAATAATAATTGCAATAATGGAAAATGGAATAATAATTGCAAATAATTAGAATGATATGATGATGATACTGATGCTAATGCTGTATTTGATGATGATAAACGATAATAAATGAATGATAATTTCATGATAATAATGAGGAATAATAACAGGATTTGGTGTCCATATATAATAAAAAAAAACGGTAAAAAGAAAAAAAAAAATCCCAAAAGTCCGAAAAAAGCTGCAAAAATCGTAGCCAAATATTAGCCCCTTTTGAGGTAACTCCAAATTGACGTTTTTTTTTCCATTTTCAATTTTAATGATTTTGGCAATTAACTTCGGAGTAATAATGATAATAAATTACCAGAATTCTATTAAATCATGACCAATAAAGGAATGATAAAGTGAGAATAAAGAGAATTTGGACAACATTTTTACTGATTATTAATAATTATTTACTATTATCATTTTATTTAATCAATTATTTTCAATTTTTATTATTTAAAAGTATCCAATATTATTATTTTGTAAATTATTTATTATTATTTCATATATTTATTTCTTTGGTTTATTATTACTATTATATTCTTATTCTTCACTTCTATATTTACTTCTTAATTATTCTTCTTCTTACTTTACTTATTAGTAATTATTGCCCAAAAAATATCTTATAACCTGTCATAAACACTACTAATCCTCATCACATAATATACTCGTTTATAAATCTTGTTCTTATTTCTATAAATTAATTTTGTTCATTATTATTCATATTATTCCTTGTTACTGGTAGTAAATTCAAAAAAATAACTATTATAACTGTATCATACCGTAATAACGAGGTAACTTAAAAATAATGACCTAAATATTTATGTAAAAACGTTATTAGATGTTTATCATTAAATTTTTTTATTACATTATAATTGTTAGTTGGTTTTATTAGAGTAGAGCTTGTAAAAAATACATATTTTACTGGCAAATAATTTGCAATAATATGATTAAATTTTTTAATTGCAATAATGATGATACTAATTGCAATAAATGATTGATAATGATGATGATCCTTGATGATACTGATGATAATGGTGATGATCACGATAATAATTGAGTGATAATCATGATAATAATGGGAGCCAAGGAATTAATAACAAGGATTTGTGTCCTATATATAAAAAAAAGGTAAAAAGAAAAAAAAAATCCCAAAAAGGTACGAAAGCGGCAAAATCTACGCGAAAAATATAGCCTTTTTGAGAGTATACTCCAAATTGACGTTTTTTTTTCCATTCATTTGATATTTTTGGCAATTAGAGGGTAAATTGATAATATTACCAAATCCTATTTAATCATGACAATAATGATGATAAAAGTGAGAAATAAAGAAGATCATTTGATAACCATTTGTGATTATTAATAATTATTACTTTTATCATTATTTTATCAATATTATTATTTGTTATTTATTATTATTATCGAATTTATTATTATTATTATTATTAACTTTAATTATTAGTAATTTATTGCCCAAAAATATATTATAACTGTAAAATAATAACAATATAATAAATAATAAGTATAATAAATAATAGAATATCCGTTATCCATATTGTTATTATAATAATTCTGTTTTATTATTATCATTATTAATTTTCCTTGTTACTGGTAGTATAATGCAAAATACACTTATTATAAACAGTAATAACTACAGTTAATAACGATGTTAATTAAAAATAGATGAATATAATATATATTTATTGTAACAAAACGTTCATTATTGTTACAATCTCAATTTGTATTACTCATTATATTGTAGTTGTTACTTAGTTAGTTGTAAAAATATATATTATATCTTGCCAATAATTGGCAATAATAATGATAATAAATTGCAATAATGAATGAATAATAATTGCATCATGGATGTAAGATGATGATAATGATGATAATGTATGATATGAATGAATGAAACGATAATACTGCATTGATAATCATGATATAAGAGGATTTAAACAGGATTTGTGTACCACTATAAATAATAAAAAAGGTAAAAGGAAAAAAGTCCCAAAAAGTCCCCGAAACAGCGGCAAAATCTAGCGAATTATTGCCTTTTGAGAGGTAAATACTTCCCAGAAATGACGTTTTTTTCCATTTCATTTGAATGATTTTTGGCAAGTTTGTAGGGTAATAATGAATATAATTACCAGAATTCCTATTATCCTTGACCAATAAGATGATACACAGTGAGAATAAAGAGAATTTGGATAACATTTGCTGATGATTAATATTCTTTACTAATTATCCTTATTATTAATCCCATATTATTATTAATTTATTATTTTCTCATATTATTATTATATTAGTATTATTATTTATTAGTTTAATTAATTTATTATTTATTATTATTATACTTATTTTAATTATTTAGTAGGATTGGCCCAAAAATAATATTATAACTGTAATAATAACCAATAATAATCATAATAAGTAATAATAATACATCATAATCATACCGTTATAATATTTGTTATTCATATAATATTGTTATTCTTAATCATTATTATTCTTGTTTACTGGTCGTAAATAATTGCAAAAATAACTATATACAGTAATAATTTTTACAGTAATACCGATGTTTAATTAAAATATGATATAATTTTTATTGTAAAAACGTTTAGTTATTGTTTATCATTATTGTTATTCCTAATTATTATTGGTTAGTTTTGTTAGTAGAATAGTTGTAAAAATATATATTTATCACTGCAAATACTTTGCCAATATAATGATTATAATTGCAATAATGGATGATATAATTTGCAATAATGATTCAGAATGATGATGATAAGATGATAATGATGATATGAAATGAGAAAACATAACGATAATAATGATATAAATCATGATAATACTGAGGTAAATAACCTGATTTTGTCCATATATCAAATACAAAAAAACGGTCAAAAGAAAAAAAATCCAAAAGTCGAACAAAGCGGCCAAAATCTACGCGAAATATAGCCTTTTGAGAGTAACTCCAAAATGACCTTTTTTTTCCCATTTCAAATTTGATGATTATTGGGCCAATATAAAGGGTAATAATGAAATAATTACCAGAATTCTATTAATCATGACAATAAATGATGAAGTAAAAGGTGAGAAATAAAGAGAATTTGGGATAACATTTGAATGATTTATTAATATTATTACTATTATCATTATTATTATCAAGATTTATTATTATATGATTATAATTATCAATATATTATTATTATTATTATTATTTTATATTATTATTATTATTATTATTTACTTTAATTATTATATTATTATTGCCCCCCCAAAAAATATATCATAACCCTGTAATTTAAATAACAATAATACTAATAATAAGTATAATAATAATAATAATAGTCTTTATAGTATTGTGTTATAATATAATTTAATTGTTGATGATTTTTCATTTTAATTCTTGTTACTGGTAGATCATTGCACAAATAAACTATATAACAGTAATATTACAGTAATAACGAATGTTAAATTAAAATAATGATATAAATATTTATTGTACAACAAATGTGTATATTGTTATCATTATTGTTCTTACTATTATTAAATTGTAGTTGTTCTTAGTATAGTGTGTAAAAACATCCTATCATTATAACTGCAATAATTTTTGCAATAATAATGATAATAAATTGCAAATAATGATGATTAATAATTGCAATAATTGGGCTAATGAATGAATTGATTAATGATGATAATGATGATGCTAACGATAATAATAAAGATAATCATGATAATATTTTCATGAATAATAACAAGGATTTGTGTCAATATAAAATAAAAAAAGATAAAAGAAAAAAAAAATCCCAAAGCCCAAAAAAGCGGCAAATCTAGCGAAATATGCCTTTTTCAGAAACTATACTCAAATGCGTTTTTTCCATTCATTTTGATGAGTTGGCAATTATTAGGGTAATAATGGATAATCAATTAACCAGAATTCTTATTAATCATGACAATAAGATGATAAAAGTGATAATAAAGAGAATTTGGATACATTTGATGATTATTATTATTTATGTACTATTATCATTATTATTATCAATATTATTATTTATTATTATTATTTATTAATCAATATTATTGTTATTATTATTAATCATTAATTTTATTATTCTTTAATTATTATATTATTGCCCAAAAATTATTAATAACTGTAATAAATAATAAATAATAATAATAATAATAAATCTAGCTAATAATAATAATAATCGTCATAAAAGTTGTTATTAAATGTTAATTAATTTGTTATTTTAGCATATTATTTCGTGTTACTGGTAGTATAAATTGGCAAAATAACTATTTATAACAGTAATTAATTACGTAATAACGATGTTAATTAAAATAATGAAATAAATATTTATTGTAAAAACGTTCATATTGTTATCATTATTGTGTTATTTACTATTATTATTTGTAGTTGTTTATTATTAATAGTCTTGGTAAAAATTATATTATAAAACTGCAATAAAAATTGGCAATAATAATGATATACTTGCATAATGATGATAAATAATTGCACTAATGATGCTAATGGATGATGTAATGATGATAATGATAATTTCCATGATGATGATAACGAATAATAATGATGATAATCCGGATAATTAATGAGGATACTAACAGGATTTGTGTCCCATAATTAATCAAAAACAAAAAGGTAAAAGAAAAAAAAATCCCCCCAAGTCCCCGAAAAAGCGGCCATTCTAGCGAAATATAGCCTATTTGAGGTATACTCCAAAATGAAAAACGTTTTTTCCCATTTCAATTTGATGATTTTGGCAATTATTTAGGTAATAATGATCATATACCAGAATCTTATTAATCATGACAATAATGATGATAAAAGTGAGAATAAACGAGAATTTTGGACAACTTGTGATTAGTAACAATATTATTTTTACTATTATCATTATGTATTATCAATATTATTTTTATTCTCTATTATTATTATCAATATTATTATTATTATTATCAATATGTTTTAATTTTTATTTATTAGTATTATTATTAGTATTTTATTCTTCAATTATTCACTTTAAGTTATTAGTATTAGTGCCCAAAAATTATATTATAACTGTAATAATCACAATAATAATAATAATAAGTAAATAATAGAATAATAATCCGTTTATAATATTTTATTAATATAATTATTGTTATTATTATCAATTATTATTCTTGTTTAACTGGTAGATAATTTGCACAATAACTGATTATAACAGAAATTAATTACAGTAATAACGATGTTTAAATTAAAAAGTTAATGCTATAAATATTTTTATTGTAAAAACGTTATTATTGTTATCATTATTGTTTATTACTATTTCACTTAGTGTAGTTGTTATAGAATAGTGTTGTAAACAATCTATTATATCTGCAATAATTGCCAATAATAAATGATAATAATTGCAATAATGAAATGATAAAATTGCAATAATGATGATAATGAATTCATTGATAATGATAATAAGGATGATTAATGATGATGATAACGATAATAATGATGAAATCATGAATAATAAGTGAAGGAATTAATTTAACAGGATTTGTGTTCCATATATAATCAAAAAAAGTAAAAGAAAAAAAAATAATCCCCAAAATTCCTCGAAACGCGGCCAAAATCTAGCGAAATTAGCCCTTAATTGAGAGTATACTCCAAATGACGTTTTTTTCCATTCATTTGATGATTTTTGGGCAATTAATTACTGGTCATAATGATAATATTTACCAGAATTCTATTTAATCATGACATAATGTGATAAAAGTGAGAATAAAGAGAATTTTGGGATAACATATATGAATGGATTATTAATATTATTACTATTAACCATTATTATTATCAAATATTGTATTATTATTATTTAATTATTTATCAATATTATTGTTATTCTTATTACTATTATTAATTATTATTTAATTATTCTTATTATTATTAATTAATTAATTATTTTACCTTTTTTAGTATTCATTAGTAATTATTGCCCCCACAATCCTATTATACTGTCATAAATAACAATACATAAGAATACTCAGTATACTAATAATAATACTACCTCGTTTAACTCTTGTTATTTATATATTATTTGTTATTATATCATTATTATTCCCTTGGTTACCTGTAGTATAAATTGCAAAATACCTAAATTATAAACAGTAAATTCATTTACAGTACTACGATGTTAAATCTAAATAATGTGGATATAAAATATTTAATTGTAAAACGTGTATTAGTGTTATCATTTATTGTTTTAACTATAATGATTGTAGTTGTTTATAGTAAAGTTGTAAAAATCATATAATTATAACTGCAATAATATCAATATAATGATAATATTGCAATATGATGAATACATAATTGCAATAATGATGAATAATGATAATGATGATAATGAATTGATGAATAACGATACTAATGATGAAAATCATGATCATAATGCAAGGATACTAACAGGGCTTTGCTTCCAATATAATAAAAAAAAGGTACAGACAAAAAAAATCCCAAAAGAGTTCGAACAAGCGGGGTCAATAAATCTAGCCGAATATTAGCCTTTTGAAGTTATACTTCCCCTCCAAAATAACGTTTTTTTTTCCATTCAATTTGATGATTTTGGCATTATTAGTGGTAATAATGATAATAATTACCAAATTTCTATTAACTCCATAGGATGACATAAGATGATTAAAAGTGAGAATAAAGAGAATTTGAATAACATTTGATTGAATTATTATATTATTACTATATCATATTATTATCATTAATTATTATTATTATTATTATTAGCATATTATATTATTATTTATTATTATATTAAATTAGTATTCTTATTTTATATATTATTATTACTTTAATTTTGACCATATTATTATTATTACTTTATTATTAGTATTATTGGCCCAAACTATCTTATAACCTGTAATCATAACAATAATTATATAAGTTTAATAGTCATAATAATACCATTCGTTTATTATTGTCTACTAATATCAAGTATTGTATTATCATCATATTAATTCCTTTGTACTGGAGTATATTGCAAAAATAACTATTATAACACGGAATAAGTTAACAGTAAGAACGAAAGTTCATTAAATAAGATATACATATTTAATTGTAAAACGTTATTATTGTTATCTTATTTTATTCTACTAATTATTATGTGTAAGTTGTGTATTAGTTATAGTTTTTTTTGTAAAAATTATATATACTAAACCTGCATAAATAATGATAATATTTGCAATAATGTGATAAATATTGCAATAATGAATGATAATGAATATAATACTGATAATAGATGATATGCTGAATGATAGCGCTAATATGATGACTATCATGATAATAATGAGGATAATAACAGGATTTGTGTCCATATAAAATAAAAAGGTAAAAGAAAAAAAACCCCAAAAATCGAAAAAAAAGCCCCAAATCTAGCAAAATATAGCCTTTTGAGAGTATATTCCAAAATGACGTTTTTTCCATTTATTTGATGATTTTGGCAATTATTAGGGTAAAATTGATAATAATTACCAGAATTCTCTTAATCATGACAATAATGATGATAAAAGTGAGAATAAAGAGAATTTGGATAACATTTGATGATTATTAATATTATTACTATTATCATTATTATTATAAATATTTTATTATTATCATTATTATTATTATTATTATTATTTTTATTTTTATTATTATTATTTTTATTACTTTAATTATTAGATTTTTCCCCCAGAAATATATTAAAACTGTAATAAACAATAAAATAATAATAATAAGTAAATAACAGTAATAAAATGTTAAAATACTGTTTAAATTCATTATTTTTATTTTTACTTTATTATTTTTGTTACTGGTAGTATAATGGAAAAAAAAAAACTATTAAACAGTAATAATTACAGTAAAAAACGAGTTAATTAAAAAAATTTTTTTTTTTTTTAAAATTCTATTATAAAAACGTTATTTTGTTATCTTTTTGGTTTTATATTATTATTGTTTTGTTTTTAGTATAGTTGTTAAAAAAATATATTATAATGACAATAATTGCAATAATAATTGCAATAATATGATAATAATTGCAAAATGATAAATAAAAAAAAAAATTTTTTTTGATGACAACGATAATAATGATGATAATCATGTAATAAGGAGATAATAACAGGTTTTGTGCCATATATAATAAAAAAGGTAAAAGAAAAAAAATCCCAAAAGTCGAAAAAAAGGGGGGCAAAATCTAGCAAAAATAAAACCCTTTTTGGAGTTACTCCAAAATGATTTTTTCCTTTTCATTGATGATTTCGGCAATTATTAGGGTAAAAAAGATAATAATTCCCAAAATTCTATAAATCATGACAATAAGATGAAAAAGTGAGAATAAAGAGAATTTGGATAACATTTGATGTTTATTAATTTATTATTTACATTATCATTATCAATATTAATATTTTTATTTTTATTTTTTATTGTTATTATTTTGTTATTATTATTATTATTTTAAAATTTTTAAATTATTCCCCAAAAAAAAATTTTAATCTGTAATAATAACAATAATATAAAAAAGATAATGAAAATAATAATAATGTTATAATTTTGGGTTTTACTATCTTTATTGTTATTATTATCATTATTTTTGTACTGGTAGTATAATTGAAAAAATAACGATTATAACAGTAAAAATTACATAATAACGATTTTAAATTAAAATAATGATATAAAAATTTTTTAAAAAAAACGTTATTATTGTTATCAATTTTATTACATTTTTATTGTTTTGTTATAGTTAGTTGTAAAAATATATATTAAAACTGCAATAATTGAAAATAATAATAAAAATAATTGCAATAATGATGAAAATAATTGCAATAATGTGATAATGATATGATAATGATGTAAGAGGATGATAGCGATAATAATGTGATAACATGATAAAATGGGTATAATAACAGGATTTGTGTCCATATATAATAAAAAAAAGATAAAAGAAAAAAAATTCCAAAAGTCGAAAAAGCGGCAAAATCTAGCGAAATATAGCCTTTTGAGAGTAAACTCCAAAATAACGTTTTTTCCATTCATTTGGTGATTTTGGCAATTATTAGGGTAATAATGATAATAATTACCAGAATTCTATTAATCATGACAATAATGATGATAAAAGTGAGAATTAATATTATTACTATTATCATTATTATTATCAATATTATTTTTATTATTATTATTATTATTATTATTATTATTATTATTATTATTACTTTAATTATTAGTATCATTGCCCAAAAATATATTGTAACTGTAATAATAACAATAATAATAATAATAAGTATAATAATAATAATAATAATCGTTATAATATTGTTATTATTATTATTATTGTTATTATTATCATTATTATTCTTGTTACTGGTAGTAAAATTGCAAAAATAACTATTATAACAATAATAATTACAGTAATAACGATGTTAATTAAAATAATGATATAAATATTTATTATAAAAACGTTATTATTGTTATCATTATTGTTATTACTATTATTATTGTAGTTGTTATTAGTATAGTTGTAAAAATATATATTATAACTGCAATAATAATGATAATAATTGCAATAATGATGATAATAATTGTAATAATGATGATAATGATGATGATAATGATGATGATAACGATAATAATGAGGTTAATCATGATAATAATGAGGATAATAACAGGATTTGTGTCCATATATAAGAAAAAAAAAAGGTAAAAGAAAAAAAATCCCAAAAGTCGAAAAAGCGGCAAAATCTAGCGAAATATAGGCTTCTGAGAGTATCCTCCAAAATGACGTTTTTTCCATTCATTTGATGATTTTGGCAATTATTAGGGTAATAATGATAATAATTACCAGAATTCTATTAATCATGACAATAATGATGATAAAAGTGAGAATAAAGAGAATTTGGATAACATTTGATGATTATTAATATTATTACTATTATCATTATTATTATCAATATTATTATTATTATTATTATTATCAATATTATTATTATTATTATGATGATGATTGTTATTATTATTATTACTTTAATTATTAGTATTATTGCCCAAAAATATATTATAACTGTAATAATAACAATAATAATAATAATAAGTATAATAATAATAATAATAATCGTTATAATATTGTTATTAATATAATTATTGTTATTATTATCATTATTATTCTTGTTACTGGCAGTATAATTGCAAAAAAAACTATTATAACATTAATAATTACAGTAATAATGTTGTTAATTAAAATAATGATATAAATATTTATTATAAAACGTTATTATTGTTATCATTATTGTTATTACTATATTATTGTAGTTGTTATTAGTATAGTTGTAGAAATATATATTATAACTGCAATAATTGCAATAATAATGATAATAATTGCAATAATGATGATAATGATGATGATAATGATGATAATGACGATAATGATGATGATAACGATAATAATGATGATAATCATGATAATAATGAGGATAATAACATATATAATAAAAAAGGTAAAACAAAAAAAAAAATCCCAAAAATCGAAAAAGCGGCAAAATCTAGCGAAATGTAGCCTTTTGAGAGTATACTCCAAAATGACGTTTTACCATTCATTTGATGATTTTGGCAATTATTAGGGTGATAATGATAATAATTATCAGAATTTTATTAATCATGACAATAATAATGATAAAAGTGAGAATGAAGAGAATTTGGATAACATTTGATGATTATTAATATTATTACTATTATCATTATTAATATCAATATTAATATCAATATTATTATTATTATTATTATTATTATTATTACTTTAATTATTAGTATTATTGCCCAAAAATATATTATAACTGTAATAATATCAATAACAATAATAATAAGTATAATAATAATAATAATAATCGTTATAATATTGTTATTAATATAATTATTGTTATTATTATCATTATTATTCTTGTTACTGGTAGTATAATTGCAAAAATAACTATTATAACAGTAATAATTACAGAAATAAAATATTTATTGTAAAAACGTTATTATTGTTATCATTATTGTTATTACTATTATTATTGTAGTTGTTATTAGTATAGTTGTAAAAATATATATTATAACTGCAATAATTGCAATAATAATGATAATAATTGCAATAATGATGATAATAATTGCAATAATGATGATAATGATGATGATAATGATGATAATGACGATAATGATGATGATAACGATAATAATGATGATAATCATGATAATAATGAGGATAATAACAGGATTTGTGTCCATATATAATAAAAAAAAGGTAAAAGAAAAAAAATCCCAAAAGTCGAAAAAGCGGCAAAATCTAGCGAAATATAGCCTTTTGAGAGTATACTCCAAAATGACGTTTTTTCCATTCATTTGATGATTTTGGCAATTATTAGGGTAATAATGATAATAATTACCAGAATTCTATTAATCATGACAATAATGATGATAAAAGTGAGAATAAAGAGAATTTGGATAACATTTGATGATTATTAATATTATTACTATTATCATTATTATTATCAATATTATTATTATTATTATTATTATTATTATAATATTATTATTATTATTATTATTATTATTATTATTATTATTATTATTATTATTATTATTATTATTATTATTATTATTACTTTAATTATTAGTATTATTGCCCAAAAATATATTATAACTGTAATAATAACAATAATAATAATAATAAGTATAATAATAATAATAATAATCGTTATAATATTGTTATTAATATAATTATTGTTATTATTATCATTATTATTCGTGTTACTGGTAGTATAATTGCAAAAATAACTATTATAACAGTAATAATTAATATAATAACGATGTTAATTAAAATGATGATATAAATATTTATTATAAAAACGTTATTATTGTTATCATTTTTGTTTTTACTATCATTATTGTAGTTGTTATTAGTATAGTTGTAAAAATATATATTATAACTGCAATAATTGCAATAATAATGATAATAATTGCAATAATGATGATAATAATTTCAATAATGATGATAATGATGATGATAATGATGATAATGATGATGATAACGATAATAATGATGACAATCATGATAATAATGAGGATAATAAAAGGATTTGTGTCCATATATAATTAAAAAATGTAAAAGAAAAAAAATCCCAAAAGTCGAAAAAGCGGCAAAATCTAGCGAAATATAGCCTTTTGAGAGTATACTCCAAAATGACGTTTTTTCCATTCATTTGATGATTTTGGCAATTATTAGGGTAATAATGATAATAATTACCAGAATTCTATTAATCATGACAATAATGATGATAGAATGAGAATAAAGAGAATTGGATAACATTTGATGATTATATGATGATAGAAGTGAGATTATTGTGAATATTATTACTATTATCAATATTATTATTATTATTATTATTATTATTATTATTATTATTATTATTATTATTATTATTATTATTATTATTATTATTATTATTATTATTATTATTATTATTATTACTTTAATTATTAGTATTATTGCCCAAAAATATATTATAACTGTAATAATAACAATAATAATAATAATAAGTATAATAATAATAATAATAATAATAATCATTTAATATTGTTATTAATATCATTATTGTTATTTTTATTAAAAATTATTATTATAACAGTAATAATTACAGTAATAACGATGTTAATTAAAATAATGATATAAATCATTATCATCATTATTGCAATTTTTATCATTATTATTGCAATTATTGCAGTTATAATCTTTTTTTTTT
>NW_023660248.1:10000-19634 GCF_015228065.2 Penaeus monodon | reverse complement strand
TAATTTTTTTTTTTTTTTTTATATATGGATTTTAAATTTTTTTATGATTTGTGTTTGTGTTTTGTGGGGGTGTGTGTGGGGTGTGTGTGGTGGGGTGGTGGGGGGTGTGGGGTGTGTTGTGTGTTGCTATGTGTTTTTCTACATACACACACACACACATACAACACACCCACAACCCCCCAACACGTGTGTATATTTAAAATTATATAAAATTTAATTATATATATATATATATATTATATATATTATGTGTGTGTGGGTGTTGTTGTGGTTGTGTGTTTGGTGTGGTGTGTGTGTGTTGTGTGTGTGTGGTGGGTGTGTGTGGGTTTTGTGTGCGTTTGGTATGCATACTACACATATATACGTACATAATGGATATATATATTATAAAATTATTATATAATTAATATTTATCATAACACCCACACACCCCCCCACACAAAACCACACAACACACACACCACACATACACACACATATAATAATAATATATATATAATATATATATATTAATATATATATATATAAAATTAATATTAATATATATACACACGATAGATAGATAGATTAGATATAGATTAGATAATATCATTATATATATATAATATATATAATATATATAATATATATATTAATATTTTTATATGGGAATATAACAAAAATGTTAAAATATGCACATATGTGTTGGGTGTGTGGTGGTGTGTGTGTGTGTGTTGTGTTGTGTGGGGTTGTGTGTGTGTGGTGTGTGTGTGTGTGTGTGTGTGTGTGGTGTGTATGTGTGTGTGTATTTTTTTTTAAATATAGCTATATTATATAATTTATAAAAATATATATAATTATATATTATATATATATATATATATATTATATAATGCCATTGTGTGAGGGATAATGGTCTTAATTTGAATTTACTAGATTCCACTATATTTCGGCAGTCCAGAGAAAACTCAACTGTTTCTCACTTATTGGGGGAAACAGAACATAATTAAAAGGGATTTGCGCGGTAGACGTGGCGGGGCGGCGTCAGCTCCTACGGGGGGGGGAAGGTTTTAGGGGTTTCAAGGAAAGGGTCGGACTCTTTTTTTTCTGAGATTTACCGTATTAAGAACACGAGACATGTCTATATATTTTTGTACTGGGTGCGGTCTCAGCTTCCCCGGGGGAGGAAAGGGCTAGACCTTACGCGCTGGTCGCTGGCACGAATCCTGGGCCCCAGCTCTTTCCGGGTAAAGTAGTGCCCGTTCAGCGGGGAGGGTATGCAGCACTCAAAAGCGGGGGGGAGCGAGGTGGGGTCACTGGCTCCATCTGCTACACTGATTGCCCACTGTACTTGCTGGGGCCACCTACCACGCCTCCCCCTGGGGAAATCTTAGATTTCCCCAAGGGGTGACCAAACCCGGTGGTCTCTCGTTCTCGGCTTTGTCTGGGCCTTCGTGGTGCTCGTCCATTTTGTCCCTTTCCCGGGCCCCCGGGTGAAATGTCGCCTCGATGCCACACGTCCTCCACGGCCCTCCTTGATTTCAGATTCGTTTTGACCTCTCGTAGCCCCTGGCCCAGGCCTAACTCGGGGGCGTCCTCGTCCAACGTCCCACGTCCTCGATGCCACAGTCCTCGAAAGTCTCGCCACAGGTCCTCTTTGATTTTAGATTCGTCTTACCTCCTCGTAGCCGGGCCCGGCCCTAACTGGGCGGGCTCGCCCACACGCCCTCACAGACCTGCCTCGGCCCTGGATTTTCCCGGATTGCAGGCTTCCGCCAGGCGTCCCCTATGACAGCTTTAGGCGACGGGTACCTGCGGCAAAGGTGGGGTTCGCTGGATCTAGGGGGAGTCCGGCGGGAACGCCCGTCCACTACACGGGAGGCTTAACCCCCTTTTCTGCGAAAACTTGGTTGCGGGCCTATGGCGATCTTCGATGCGTCCTTCCACGGCCCCAAAGAGTTCTCCTTCGGTCCCGTGTCGTCCGCGAAAATTTTAGTGGGAACCCAAATCATACACGTGGGCCAGGAAAGGAAAAAAAAACAAAGGGGGGTGTTTCTCCAAGCGTTATTTTTTTTTTTGCTTTTTTTTAATTTTGGTTTTTAATTTATTTTTTTTTTTTTTGGGGGTGTTTTTTTTCCCCAAGATAAAGAAGAAAATAAAGGGGGGGCTCAGTACGGCCCGCAAAGCCCGGGTTTAAAACTACCCACCATCTTGATAGATATGAGAGTAGATAAGGGAACGACAAGGGAATCGCAAAGATTTACTTAACCCACATCGCCCCACAGAGAAGAAATAGAGTAACTTGTACTATGTACGAGCCACTCGTCAAACAGACAAAAATGGGACTAAAGAGATAGTAAAAAAATTTTTACGCCGGCACTAAGACAGAACGAGCCATATTAATAAAAAACGGTCATTGTTTTTTGTCCTGCTGTTGAGTGAGGTGAAGGGTTTTGTGATGCGTGTGTGAGGAAGCTACGTGAATGAGAGGGGAACCTCACACAGAAATGTCAAAAACATGAATTTAACGTTCATATAAAAAACTGAAGTAAATTAGAAATGCAGCTTTTTAAAATTATTTAAAATCCCACTTTAAATTTTAAACATTTAATGATATGGCAGAATGTATGCATGAATGAATGGTGACTAAAAAAAAATTTTTTGAAGCTATTTAACAAGAAAATCTTTCGGGTCAGAAATCTGAACTGCCGAGGAGTTCTACTATAGCTCCAGCCCTATTAAAACTCTTAAACGGGGGACCATCCCCAAATCCCGTATATAACAAGGCGCTCGGCCAGGGAAATAAAAAACCCTCTCTCTCTGCGTATCTGTGAGGGGCTCGCAAAATTCCCTAAGGATATTAAAATTTTCACGAAACACACAAACGCTTGGGGTGCACCAAAAATGCAAACGAAATTTAGGAGGGTGAGAAAAGGGTGGGTTAAAAAGTGATAATGATTCTAGCTTAACCCCAGTCCTCCTTAATTAACGGGCAAACGCGGGTCACCGACTAAAGGTGCCCAAAAAAAATAAACTTTGGGTTTTTTATATACTTTTTGAACACGGACAAGATCTATTAGGGGGCTTTCGCAACCCCGGGCAAAATCTGGGAATTCTGTCACATGATTGGGGGAAGATTACACTGTATTAAATAATCAATTTTTGAAATTAGTTAATGCCTCGTTCTGCGCGTAGAACGTGTCACCAAAAAAAAATGTAACAAGCATATTAATTCCCAAGGCTCAATAAAAAAAAAACTAAAAACAGGGAAACCAAAGTGGCATCAGATCCTTCCCCCCGCCACCACGGGAAAAGAAAGGAGGCAGGCAAGACGGGAAAATAACCTTTTTTAAACCAAGTGCCCCAAGCGAAAGAAAAAATACGGTCAGCGGGGCGGGGGGGGAAAAAAAGAAAAGATATTCGTGATAAGATAAAATCACGAACGCGTTAAATTTGTTGCAGTTGAAAACCAAAATAAATCTCTAAACGAGAGAAAAAAATTATTTCTTAACTAACGAACGATATTCCCTGTTTTTTGGTCACATATCGATCGCACGGAAAGCATCTAGGGGAAAGGAAAAGTGTGAGAACGGCATTTTCTGTCATTAGCCCTTTTAACCAACAAAAAAAAACCGGGTTAACACATGTATGGGGGAAGGGAGGGAAAAAAAAAAAGAAAGGGGGCCCCAAAATGTATTAAGTGTTTTTTTTTTCTTTGCCATGTCTTGATACGGTCGAGCGGATTTTTTTCGAAGGTTTTGGGTTTATGCTGCGGCCCCAAGGGCACAGCGCCACCCTGCCCCCAGTTGTAAAAGGCTATGTGATGTATACATGGCTTTCAGGAACGCAAAACCAAAAGTAAAGGGGTGAACACCGCTACGACGACGCTAGACTTTCTAAAGGGGGAAAAAGTGTGGCGGAGGTCACGGGCAGCTGCCCATAGGGTAGGGCGAGCTGACCTTGCGCGGTGGAACTTGACACGACTCTTTGAGGCCTAGGTCTTTCGGGATAAGTAGTGACCGTTCCCCTGGAGGGCGATAGAGCAGCTGCAGGAAGCATGGGGGGGCTGCGAGGTGAGGTCACTGGCTCCTCTGTACATGATTGCTCCACTGTACATTGCGAGAATGTACATGGAGAAACAGTGTAGCAGATGGGGCCCGGACCTCACCTGCTCCCCCATGCTTCCGCAGCATTCGATCAGATCCTTTTCTGCTAAAGGGTCTGCTGTGAAATGTGTATGCAGTTCCCGTCTTGTCTGGCGGGCCGTTTGCCCAATTCGGGGAACGTAAACCCGAGCAAATGGGTAGTCTAGTTTATCAGAAAATTCACATCATCCACATCTAACCACGAACAAAGTTTTGTGGCGACTCTTATTCTGAGAGTTTTATACACGCAGTTTAAAAACACAGACGCTATATTTTTTGTATGCTGGGTCGTGGCAGGTCAGCTTTCCCGGGGGGAGGAAGGGGTATGACCTTTCCGCTGGTCGCTGGGGTCGAACTCTTGAGGGCCCAGCTCATTTTCGGATAAGTTGACCGTTTTAGCTGGAGGGGCGATAGCACAGCTGCAGGAAGCATGGGTGGAGCGAGGTGAGGGCACGGCTGTCTCCCCCACATGATTGCTCCACTGTAATAGGGGGGTGTGTGTGTGTGTGTATGTGTGTGGTGTGGGGGTTTGGGTGTTGTGTGTATGTATGGTGTGGTATGCATGTGTGGGTTGTGTGTGTGTGTGGTGTGTGTGTGTGTGTGTGTGTATAAATATATATATAATTTTAATATATTTTAAAATTATTATATATATAAAATACATATATAATTACACCCTGATTTAAAAGGATAAACGAATGCCCTGAATCGTAGCAGCACACTAACATCTTGTGGGTTCTGCACACAAAAATTTCTTTTTGGAGATTTTGGGGCTAAGCAATTTTTCCGTTTGATGGGTCCCAGGCTGTTGCGCGCAGTGAAGCAAAAAAGGGGTAGTCTTTCAACAAAATTTGAAAAAAATTTGAGAGTCTGAATTTTTCTGCAAAAAAACTGTGCAGGGGAAAACATGTTTACTGGGACAAAATTTCTTTAAAACAGTGTGGTGGAAGTGGCCACCCAAAGAAAAACCAGCACCCCTCGGGAAAAAGGTCAGGCCAGTCTTTGGGATGTGAGGGTTTTGCGGGTTGACTTCTTCGAGAGCAGAAAACAAACATCGCTTTTTTTTCAATGCACATTGAAAAAATGCCCAAAAAAAAATCAAAAAATGCCCGGGAAAGTTGCATCAACATGTTCCTTCCCCCCACGAAAATGCACCGCTCACGGCGTGGGCCGAAAAGACCGTGCTACGTAAATTTTCGAGGGAAAAATCGCCGACATCCACCTTACCCCCCTTTGTCGCTCCGACTTTTTTTATTTTTACCAACTTTAAAAAAATCATAAAAGGCCCCAATTTTCCATCGGTTCAAAAGAAAAAGAGATGCTCTGACATGGTTCAAATAACTGACCCTTTTTTTAAACCTCAAACTTAAAGGCTGGTATAAGTTTGCGAAATGTATTGCCCTTAAGGGAAATATGTTGAAAAATAAACATTTTAATGAAACCTTTTTTTTCAAAATTATAACGCCCTTTTTTCCCCACGAACTCTTTGAACCCCCGGTGTGTGGGTGTGTGTTGTGTATATATAAATTATATAATATATATATATATATTATATATTATAAATTATATATATATAATATATGATATATATATATATATATATTTTGGGGTGGGGTGTGTTTGCGTGGTGTGTGTGTGTGTGTGTGAAATAAATTATTTTAAAATTTTAAAATTATATATATATATATATATATATATTATCATCATCATCAATAAGGTATGCTCTGTTTGAGCGCGGGGGCCTCTCCACCACCCTTTCCCCACAAATCGCTTACGCTTTTTTCCACTTGTACCACGACAGCCCGCAAATTTTTGATAATTGCTCGTCTTGTCTGGGTTTTGCCTCTTCCCTTTTTCCTATCCCACCCTGCGAAGTTTTTCTCAATACTTTTTCTTTCATTACATGACCCAAAAACTTTAATTTTTTCTTTTTCAAGATTCCAACGTGGTCTTACAATTTTTTTTCCGCACGTCATCATTCGTCTTTTTTTGCCCCTAAAAGCATACTCGTTGTAAAACCCCATTTCAAAACTATTGACATTTTTTTGTCTATTTTTCTTCAACACCCAAAAACTCAAACCATATGATGCAATTGGAAAACTAAGAGTCAATAACCTCACTTTGTCCGTAAGGAAAGCTTCGGGTTTTTCCAGTTATTGAGAGCAATTGTGGGGTTTTTGGCAATGGTAATTCTTCTTTTTACTCCGGGGAATCATATAGTATTTTGTTAAAACGCTCCAAGATAGGGAACTTCAATTTTCCCCAATCATTCCATTGATTTTAACTGTTTTATCATTGTTCATTGCCGGTTTTCTTTGAATCTCATATCTTGTGTTTTTGGCATTAAGAAAAAAAGCAGCCCCTTTTGCTTTCTTTTCCCAACTTTTTAGTATTTTGTTTCAGGATACGTGGGAATCAAAAAAAATCATGGCTACCTCAGATTTGAATTTTTTTACCCCAAAATCCACAGTTCCCTTTAAATTTCTGAGCACCTCAAATTTCTTCAGAATATATTAAAAAGGGCGGAGACAAATGAACCCCGTCTCTCCGTTTTACTTTGAACCATTCTGTTAAAACCCTAAGTGGGTTTTTCGCAATATTATATAATATAATATATTATATATATAATATATAATTTTAAATAATATAATTTTAAATTTTATATATAATATATATGAATTAATAAATTTTCAATATATATATATATTATATATTTATATTTTAATATTATAATATATTATGTATGTATGTATATGTTATTTTTGTGTGTGTGTGTTATATATTTTTGTTATATATATATATAATTAAAAATATATATAATATATATATAATTAATATATATACACAACATAACTATATTATATAAATTATATATAATATATGTGTGTTGGTGTGTGTGTGTGTGTGTGTGTGATGTGTGTGTTTGTGTGTGTGTGTGTGGTGGTGGTGTGTGTTGTGTGTTTGGGGGTTTTGTGTACAATATATGTATATGTATATTTATAATATATATATAATATATATATAATATATATATATATATATATGGTGTGTGTGTGTGTGTGTGTGGTGTGTATGTTGTGTGTGGTGTGTGGGGTGTGTGGGAGTATGTGTAAAAATTATAATATAAAAAAAGTATGTATATGTGCTAATGTATAAGGAAAAAAAGAATTTAAGAAATGAAACCAGTCTTCTGGAAGTCTTTTTTGGATTATCTGTCGCTGCGAATGGAACAACCGCGCATCATCACTCTTTTAGCAGAAAATAAAGAAATAATAATTCTTTATCTCTCTTTAAAAGTAAATCTGTCATACCCAAATCGTCTTTGCCTCTCTTCTTTCGCCCCATCTCTCGCCCTCTCTTCTCTCTTTTCCTCCTCTATTATCTTCTATCTATCTATCTATCTCAATTTATATTTTGTTTATATATAATTTTTATCTATCGGTCTATTTATTCCCAATACCTTTTAATCTACATCTATCTTTCATCCCCTATCTATTCCCTCCCCTCTCTGTCGACTTCACTCTCTATTCTCAAATTTATCTCCGTGTGTGTGGTGGTGTTGTGTGTGTGTGTGTAAGCGCAAAAATTTTACTATAAAAAACATACATAGCGATATATATATAATATATATATATTTTAATAATATATTTAAAATTTTTAATATGTATATATATATTATTATAAAATTAATATAAAATAAAAATATTTTTAATATTTTTTAATATATTAATAATTAATTTATTATATAATAATGTTTACATACAGCATTCATAATAATATACTACTACTAACATACAGCATGATGCACCCTAATAAATCATACTACGTTATACACATTATATATATATATATATATATAAAAATAAATTATAATTAATTATATAAATTTACAATATTATAATAATTTTAGTAGATATGTGTAAAAAGGAAAAACATGCAGCAGACAGACGCGACCTTTTTTATAAAGAGGGTTATATGTGTATGTTGGGAGGAGAGAAGGAGAGAGAGAGAGAGAGAGAGAGAGAGAAGAGAGAGAGAGAGAGAAGAGAGAGGAGATTGGGTGTCTGTTTGTGTCTGTACTGCGTACCTTTTGGAAAGCTTTCACAGTTTCTGTGCTGTAAAGCAAAAAGGGTTTTTATTTTCAGACCGGACCGGGGGGCAGTTACGTGCGGGGGGATGTGAACCCCAATAAGTAATGGGGTTTACATAATTCCAAGGCCCCCGGGCAAAATCTTGAGCTTTACCCGCCGAACATCTGATTAATAATGGGCAGGAAAATTTTGTAAAAATTTTTTTAAAAATTTTGGGATTTTTACATCATTCGTACTCACACTTTACACAGGGAACACGTTCACGAATAAAACCATTACCCTGTTAACACTAACCCGTTTTTACGTTTTTTTCTTTAAACTTCAGAAGCTGCGTGAATTACCTCTTCCCCCAGGTTGCAAGTGATATTCATAGAAGGTCGCCTCCACGCCTTCGCGCTGGCTCGCCCGGCCCGCAAGGAAACGGAAAAACCCCGGTTAAACAAGCTAATGTTAGGGAATTTATTCTCGCTCGTTTCGTGAAGCGTGGAAGTTTTTCGCTCCATAGCAATTGGGGCATTACCCGGCCTGTAAAAAGCCTTTAGATTATTTGACCCCGGGCTTGGAGGCATGAGGGTCATTTGCAAAATACCGACCGAAATTTTTTCGTCCCAGCAGTCAGGACCTGTTAGCGCCGCGGAGCATGACGCTAAATCCTTTTGTTGTTGTTAACACAGAGAGAAAGAGAAACAGAGAGATACAGAGAAGATAGAAAAAAAGAGAAAATATATTATATCTTCACTTTTATCTACAATTTTCTATATTCATCTATTCAATAATGCAATACAAAACAATGCAAACAACACACACACACCACACCACACACACACACCACAACACACACACACACACATGTAGTGAAAGATATGTGTGATAATAATAATAATATATATTATATATATAATCTTATATATATTATTTATAATGTGTGGGGGTTGTGTTGGTGTGTGGGTGTGTGGGGGTGTGTGGTTTGTGGGTGGGGGTGTGTGGGGGGTGTGAAATTTTTAATAATATATTATATATTTATAATAATATATTTTATATATAAATTTTTAAAAATATATTAATATATAATATATATAAAAAATATATAATTTATTATATATTATTATAATATAAATATAATTTTATATATATATAATATTAATTATATATTATATTTATTTATATTTTATATATATATATTTTAAAAATATATATAATATATATTATTAATTTTTAATTATATTTTAATATATTATATTATGTATGTATAATTGTTAAATATCCAATTTAATACTATAGTATATATATATAATAATATATTATATAATTAAATTAAATATTAATGGGATAAAATTTTAAATATATATAATATTTTAATATATATATATATATTATATATACATAATAATATATGCACCACACAACCCCCACAAAACC
>NW_023660248.1:2500-5000 GCF_015228065.2 Penaeus monodon | reverse complement strand
GTGAAGGTTCGTGATCAACTACGACTACCCATCTTGCTCTGAGGATTACGTTCACACGAATTGGGCGAACTGGACGCTCAGACAAGACAGGAACTGCATACACATTCTTCACAGAGACAACCGTTAGCAGGCAAAGGATCTGATCGAAGTGCTGCAGGAAGCATGGGGGGAGCGAGTTGAGGTCACTGGCTCCATCTGCTACACTGATTGCTCCACTGTACATTGCTCGCAATGTACAGTGGAGCAATCAGTGTAGCAGACGGAGCCAGTGACCTCACCTCGCAGCCCCCCCATGCTTCCTGCAGCTGCTGCTATCGCTCCTCCAGCTGGAACGGTCACTACTTATACCGAGAATGACCTAGGCCTCAAAGAGTTCGTGTCAAGTTACCACCGCGCTAAGGTCAGCTACGCCCTATCCTATGGGCAGCTGACCGGTGACCTCCGCGCAGCACTTTTACCCCTTTAGACAAGTCGTAGGTCGTCGTAGCGTGTGTTCACCCCTTTACATGTGTTTTGCGTTTCCTGTAAGCCACTGTACTACAGTACACATAGCCTTTTACAATCTGGTGGCAGGGTGGCGCTGTGTCCTCCGGCTCGCAGCATGAACGCAACCTTCGAAGAAATCCGCTCGACCGCTTCAAGACATGGCTAAGAAAAAAAAAACACGTAAGTACACGTTTGGCCCCCTTTCTTATTTCTTTTCCCTTCCTTCTCCCATAAATGTGTTAAGCCGTTTTTTTTTTGTTAGGTTAAACAGTGCTAATGACAGCAAATGGCACGTTCTCACACTATTCCCTTCACCTCAGATCGCATTTCCGTGCTATCGAGTATGTGACCAATAACATGAATATCGTTCGTTAGTTAAGTAATTAATTATTTTCTCTCGTTTTAGAATTTATATTGTTTCATCTGCAACGAATTTAACGCGTTCGTGATTTTATCCTATCACGAATATCATTTCATTTTTCCTCCCCCTCGCCCCGACCTGACCATACATTTTCTTTCGCTTGCGGTCACTCTGGATTAGAAAAAGGTTATTTTCCTGTCTTGACCTGACCTCACTTTCTCTTTTCCCGGTGGGTGGCACGTGGGAAGGATCTGATGACCACGTGGTTCCCTTATTTTAGTTGTTATTTTTATTGACGCCTTGGGAATTAACTATAGCATTGTTACATTGTTTTTGGTGACCGTTCTATCGGCGCTAGAACGAGGCATGTACGTAATTTCATTAAATTGTATTATTTGAATACAGTGTAGGATCTTCCCCCACATCATAGTGCACAGAATTGCCAGATATTGCCCCGGGTTGCGTAAGCGCCTAATAGATCTGTCCTCCGTCGTTCGAAAGTAGGTATAAATAAACCAAAGTTATTCATTCGATCGGCACCTTTGAGTCGGTGTGACCCGCGGTTATGTCCGTTAATTAATGTAGGACTAGGGTTTAAGCTAGAATCATTATTCACTTATTAATCACACCTTCTCACCCTCCTCAAGTCGCTTGCATGTTTTGGGTGCACCCCAAGCGTTTGTGTGATTCGTGAAAATTTATATATCCTTAGGGAATTTTGCGAGCGCCATCACAGATACGCAGAAGAGAGTAGGTTATTTATATTCCCGGCTCGAGTCGCCTTGGTTATATACGGCATTTGGGTATAGGATCCCCCGTTAATGAGTTTTAATGAGGTCTGGCATGCTATAGCTAGACACATACCTCGGCAGTTCAGATTTCTGACCCCGAGAAGATTTGCTTGTTAAATAGCTTGCAAATATTTTTTCATGTCACCATTCATTCATGCATACATTCTGTCGCATATCATTAAATGTTGAATTCAATGTGGTAGTTGAAATAATTTTAAATAGCTAGCATTGCTAATTTACTTCAGTTTTGTTATAGTGAACGTTAATATTCATGTTTGTGATTCATTCTCTGTGTGAGGTTCCCCTCTCATTCACGCTAGCTGTCACTCACACACGCATACACACACACCTTCAACCTCACTCACACACGCAGGACAAAAGACAATGACCGTTTTCATTAATATGGCTCGTTGCTGTCTTAGTGCCGGCATAAAGATTTATTATCTATCTCTTTAGTCCGCATTTTTGTCTGTCGTGACGAGTGGCTCATACATGATGTACAAGTTACATCTATTTCTTCTCTGTGGGACGACTGTGGTTCAAGTAAATCTTCGCGGATTGCCGTTGTCGTTCCCTTATCTACTCTCATATCTATCAGAGACGGTTGGTAGTTCAAGCCAGGTCTTTGCGGACCGCTAACTGACGTCTCCCTCTTCTATTTTCTTCTTTATCTTGGTGAAATAAAACCACACACAAAAAAACGAAAATAGATTAAAAACCCAACATTAAAAAACAAAAAAGGCAAATTTTTAAAAATAACCGGCTAGTGGTAGATAACACCCCTTCTCCTCTGTTGCCTTTCTTTTTCTCTACTCTGCCCTTACGTGTATGGTCTGGTTCCCCGACTATATATTGCAGTCGG
>NW_023660247.1:0-19637 GCF_015228065.2 Penaeus monodon | reverse complement strand
TTAATAAAATTAATTTTTAATATTAAATTTAATAAATTTTAATTTATATAAATATTATATTATTATTATATTATTTATTATAATTTTATATTATTATTTATTATATTTATATTATTATTTTATTATTTATTATTAATAATTTATAATTATAAATAATTAAAATATATTTTAATAATATAATATATATAATATATATACATATTTTTAATATGTTAATTTATTATTTATATTATTATTATATGATATAATTGAAACAATATTATACATAATAATTAAGTATAAAATAATTAAAATAATGTAAATATTAAATATATACCGTTTTATTGTTATTATATTTTTTACTTTTATGTTTTGTTATTAGTATAATTAAAAATTATATATGAATATTCAAATCAAAAATGAATAATAATAATAAAATATAATAATTGAATATATGATGAATATGATATATTTATTAATGATTATATATATAATATGATAATAATATGTATAAAACAGATTTGATATATATAAAAAAAGTAAAAGAAAATTTCCCAAAAGTCAAAAGCTAAAATTGAATATAACTTTAATTATTTCATTCATATGAGTGTTTGATTTTATTGATATTTTAATTATTTTAATTATTAAATTACATAAATATATAATGACAAAATATGATAAATTAGATAAATAATATTTTATAAATTTAAGATTATTATTTGTTATATTTATATTTTATTATATTATTATTTTTATTATATATTTTTTATTATATATTTATTTATTATATATTAAATTATTATTAATTTTTAAATTATTATTAATAATTGCCAAAAAATATATATAACTTAAAATAATATAATAAATGTATAATAATAATATTATAATATCGTAATTTGTTATTATAATTAAATATTTGTTAATTAATATTATCTTTTATATATAATAAAATAAATTAAAAAATTTGAAATTACCAATAATAACTAATTGATTTAAATATGTTAAATAATAATGTTTAAATAATTATTAAATAATGTTATTATATAGTTATATTGTTGTATTATTCATATATTATTTATTGTTATATATATTCCAAATATGATAAACGCAATATGCAATATTGATAATTGAAATATTCAATAATGTATATATATATATTTATATTAAATGTATGTATAATTATAAATGATTAAAAAAAAAATGATAAAAAAATTAATAAATATAACTTAAAGATGTTAAATAAAATATAATAATATTCAAATCATAGTGAAATTAAATATTACCTTTATTATTATATCAAATATTTTTAAAATTTTTTAATTTGAATTATTAGATATAATTATATTAAAGTTTAATTATTATATAATAATGATTATGATAAATAATTTTGATATCATTTAATTATTGAATATTAATTTTATTATTATATATTATTATTATTATTATTAATTATTTAATATTATTATTTTAATAATTATTATAATTTTACATTATTATTAAATTATTGAAAATATATTATAGTTGTTATTAAATATTGATAATATATATTAATTTTAATTATTATATAATGTAATATTAAAAAATAATTTATAAATTTAATATTTTACTATGTATAATGAAATAATTATTATAAGTTAATTAGTATAACGATTAATTAATATATTTATATTATTAATATATTATTATTGTATATTGTTTAATATATTAATAATGTTGTTAATAATATAGTTGCAATAATATATAATGCAATAATTAATAATATGATATTAATTTGAAAGTGATAATATTGCAAAATGATATAATATGATGAATTATATAGATATAATGAGAAATAACGATTAAAAATTATATAATCATTAATATGATATAAAGTAATTTGTATAATATAAAAAAAAAGTTAAAAAAAAATTCAAAATCAATGATAAATCTGAATATATTAATTTAAATAATATATGTTTATATTTATGTTTTTGGGAATTATTATTAATATGATAAAATTAAATCTGTAATCATAAATAATGATATAAAATTAATAAGAATTTGATAAATTAAATTTTATAATTTTATTAATTATTATTTTATTTTATATTTTTTTTATTATTATTATTATTATTTATTAATTATTTAGTTATTGCCAAAAAATTTTATAAATGTATAAATTATATATATAATATTATAGTTTTTATAATATTTATTAATATATTATTGTTATTATTATCATTATTATCATTTTTATATTATATAATTAAAATAATTATTATATAATAATTAAATAATAACATATAATAAAAATTGATAAATATAATAAATACTTATTAATTGTTATTATTTTTTAATATATTGTAGTTGTATATTAGTGAATAATAAAATGAATTATAAAAAAAAGAATAAGATAATAATAAATATATTGATAAAAGTAAGGATATTTGATATAAATTTATTTTATAAATGAATATATGATTAATTTGATATTAATAAAAGGGAAAATGAAAAATCCAAAAGTGAAAGAAATTGAATTTTTGAAAAAAATGAGTTTTTCATATTTTGAATTGAATTTTAGGTAATATATATTATAATTTTATTAATATATGATAAAAGTAAATAAGAAATTTATAATTAGAATTAAATAATATTTTATTTATATAATAATTTTATATTATTATATTTTAATTTTATTATATATTATTATTATTATTATTATTATATATTAAAATAATTAAAATTAATATAAGATTATAATTATACTTAATATTAAAATTAAAATATTATATTAAATTAATATATATTATTATTATATTATTATAATTTTATATACATTTTTTAGTATTACGTATATTATATTATATATATATTATAAAATTTTATTAAAAATTATTTAATTAAATTATTATTATTATTATATTTGAAAAATTTATTATGATAATTGAATATATAATATAAATTTAATGAAGTATAAATTATATATAAAATATGAAATAATGATAAAATATAATAATGAATATAATATATGTATTAATAAAAATAAAAAATAAAAAATGTCAAATAATAAAAAAGAAAAAAAAATCATAAGTGAAAAAGCGAATAATAATAACCTTTGAGAGTTTACTCAAAATAGTTTTTTTTGATATTTGGAATATTAGGTAATAATGTAACAATTACAATCGTATTAATCATAATCAATAATGAAATATAAGAGGAATAAGAAATTTTTTAAAAATTTATTAAATATAATTATTAATTTATATTATTGATTATTATATTATTATTATTATTATTATTATTTTATTATTAATATTATATTATTGTATTATTATATTATTATATTTTTTATATAATTAATTTAATAATATTATATAATTCATAATAATATACAGTAAAAAATTTGTAATAATATATATGTTTAATATAATTATTATTATTAATTATTATTGTTATTATTGTTTTATTATATCATTATTTTTGTTATTAAATTTCAAAATAATTTTTTAAACAAAAATTTTGCAAAATAATATAAAAAATAAGAAAATTTAAATAAAAAATTAAAAATAATTAAAATTTTTAAATGGTTTTTGGGGATTTTTTTTATTTTAATTTTTTTTTAATAAGTCAAAAAATTTTTAAATAAAATTTAAATAAAAAAAAAAATTTTTTTTTTTTTTTTTTTTTTTTTTTTTTTTTTTTTTTTTTTTTTTTTTTTTTTAAAAAAAAAATTTTTAAAATAAAAAAAAAATTCCTTTTTATAAAAAAAAAAAAACCCAAATTTTGGGGGGGGGGGAAAAAATTAAAATTAAAAATTTTTTTTTTGGGGTTTTTTTTTTTTTAAAATTTTTTAAATTTTAAAAAAATTTATAAAATGAAAACTTTTTTAAAAATTTAAAAAAAAAATGAAAAAAGGGGAAAAACCTTTTTTTTAAAAAATTTTTAAATTTTTTTTTTATTTTTTTTTTAAAAAAAAAAAAATTTTTTTTAAAAATTAAAAAAAGGGATAATTAATTTTTGAGGGGGGAAAAAATTTTAAAGTTAAAAAAGAAAAAGTTTAAATAAAAAAACCAAAGGGGTTTCAAATTGCTTTTGGGAAAAAAAAAAAGGGGAAAAAAAAAAAATTTGAAAAAAATGGTTTTTTTTTTTTTTTTGGGGTTTTTGGGAAATGTTTTGTTTGTTTAAAAAATTTGGGGGGAAAAAAATGTTTTAAAGGGGGGAAAAAAAAAAAGAAATTTTTTTAATAAAATAAAATATTATTATTTATTAAAAAAAATTAATTTTTTTTTTTAATGTTTTTTAAAAAAAATTTTTTTTTTTTAAAAATTTTAAAATAAAAAAAAAATTTTAAAATTTTAAAAAAAAAGAAATTTTAAAAAAAAATTTTAAAGATTTTAAAAAAAAAAATTTTTAAATTTTTTGTGATTTTTTTAAATAAAAAATTTTTTTTAATATTTTAATTTTTTTAAATTTTTATTTAAAAAATTTTTTAAGTTTTTTTTAGATAGGAAAAATTTTTTTTAAATTTTAAAAAAATTTTAAATATTTAAAAAAAAAAAAAAAAAATTTTTTAAAGTTTTAAAAATTTTTTTTTTAAAATTTTTTTTTTTTAAAATTTTTTTGAAAAAATTTTTTTTAAAAAAAGTAAAAATTTAAGAAAAACTTTAAATAAATGAAAATATTTTTAATATATAAAAAAAGGGATTTTATATTTTTTTTTTTTTTAAAAAAATTTAAATATTAATATTTATTTTAAAAAATGTTAATTTATATATAATTTTTTTTTTAAAAAAAATTTTTAAATTTTTTTTAAAAAAAATTTAAAATTTTAAATATTCCTTTTTTTTCGATTTAAAAAAAAAATTTTAAATAAAAAAAATTTTTTTAATTTTATTTTTAAATTTTTTAAAAAAATTTTTTTTTAAATTTTATTTTTTTAAAAATTAAAAATTTTTTAAAAAATAAAATTTTTAAATTTTTAAAAATTTTAAAATAAAAATTTTTTTTTTATTTTAATTATTTTTTTTATTTTTATTAAAAAATTTTATTTTTTTTTTAATTTTTTTTTTTTTTAAATTTTTAAAAAATTTATTTTTATTAAAATTTTAAAAATATTTTAAATTTTTAAATATTAAAAAAATATTTAATAATTTTTTAAAAAAAAAATTTTGAAAAATTTTTAAATATATAAAATTCAAATATTTTTTTTTATATTTTTTTTAAAATTATAATATATAATATATATAAATATTTTAATTAAATAATATTATAATTTTAAAAAAATTAAAAAGTTTATAATATAAAAAAAAAAGGAAAAAAAAAATTAAAAAGTAAAAAAAAATTTTACAAATATATTTTTTGAATTTTCCAAAATACTTTTTTTCGATTTTTTTTTTTTTGGAATTTATTATAAAAATTTAAAAAAAAAATTTTTAAAATATAAATATTAATAATAAAAATTTTTTAAAAAAATTTTTTAAAATTTAAAATATTATTTATATTTTTATTTTTAAATTTAATTATTTTTTTATTTTTATTATTTTTTTATTATTTTTATTATTTTTTTTAAAATTTTTTTAGATTTTAAAAAAAAAATTTTTAAAATTAAAATAAAAAAATATGAAAAAAAAAATTTTTTAAAATTATTAAAATTAGAAAAAAATTTTTTTTTTTACAGGAAAATTGCAAAAAATTTTAAACCCTAAAATTAAAGTTTCATTAAAATATTTAAAATTTTATAATAGTTTTTATTTTATTTTTTATTAACATATTTTTTTTTTTAAGTAATTAAAAAATTTTTAAACTAAATTAATAATAATATATTTTTTAATATATATTTTTTTATATATATATATATATATTTTTAAATAGATATAAAAATTATATAATTTTGAAAAATATATAAAAATGGAATTTTATATATAAAAAAAAAAAAAAAAAAATTAAAAGTAAAAAAAAATTAAAAAAATTTTATTTTCTAAAACTTTTTTGTTTCTTTATTTTAATTTTTTAAATAAATAAAATTCCAAATCGTAAAATTTAAAAAAATTTAAAAAGAAAAAAAATTTTGAAAAATTTTTGGGAAATTATTTATTATTATATTATTTTTTTTTTTATTTTTTTTAAATTATTTTTTTTTTATTTTTATTATTTATTTTTTATTATTATATTATTATTATATTTTTAATTTTTTTTTTAAATTTTTAAAAAAATTTAAAAAAGGGAATAAAATAAAAATATGTAAAAAAATATAATATTATAAATTTTTTTATATTTTTTTAAATTTTAAAATTTTTTAAAAAAAATAAAAATTTTTCCAATATAATAATATAATTTATTAAATAAATTATTTTTTTTCTTTTATTTTTTATTTGTTTATTTATTTTATTTTTTATTGTTTTATTGAAAATATTAAAAATTTGCAATTAAAAAATAATTAATAATGATAAAAATTAATAATTAATATGATATTGTTTATAATATAATAATATATATAATAATAATATGATATAAAAATTTTAATATAATAAAAAAAGTTAAAAAAAAAATAAAAAAAAAGGAAAATGCGAAATATAACTTAATTACCAAATATTTTTAAATTCTTTTTAATTCTTTTGATTAATTTTATTCAAAATTAATATATATTAATATAATAATTTTAAAATAAAATTTTTTAAAATAATTTTAAATATTTAATATTAATTAATTATTATATTTTATAATTATATTTTAAAATTATTTTATAATTATTTTTATTTTTTTTAAATTATTATCATTTTTTAGTATTTATTAAAAATTATTAAATAATATATAATAATTATTTAATATATGATTTTTAAAATTTAATTTTTAATATTATTTTTTATTATATATTAAATATTTAAAAAATAAAAATATATTAATAAAAATTTTTAATTTTTAAATTATGAAATACATCTTATTATTTTAATTTGTTTTCAAAATTATTATTAATGTTATATAAAAAATTATTAATTGAAAATTTAATTGAAAAAATTTAATAATGTATTAATGATAATAATAAAATGAGGATATGTATAATATTTAATATAGGATAAAAAAATTTATAATTATAATAAAGAAAAAAGAAAAAGGGCCAAAATTAAAAGGGAAAATTTTGAAATATATTTTTAATAAAAATTATTTTATTTTTGAATTTTTGGTTTTTAATATTAAAAAAAAATTTAAACTAAAAATTTTTAAATGAATAAAGCAAAATTAAAATTTAAATTTATTTATAATTTTAATATTTTTATTTTTATTATTTTATTATTTTTTTATTATTATCATATTATTATTTTATTATATATATTAATATTATTAAAAAATTATTAAATTTTAAATTATTAATTATATTATTAAATATTATTTTATATTAATTAATAAAATATAGTTTATTATTTTTATTATTAATTTATTATGTTTTTAATTGTTTATTATTATAAATATATTTTAATAATATTAAAAAATAATATAAAAATTTAATAAAAATATAATATTTTTATAATAATGATTATTTTATGTTTTTTTTTTTTGTTTATTTTTTTAGGGTTAATTAGTAATTAAAAAAATAAATTGTAAATAATAATATAAATAATAAGTATAAAATTAAAGAGAGTAATATAAAAGAATATATTTAAATATATAAAAATTTTGTTTATTAAAAAAATTGGTAAAATAATAAAAAATTCAAAAAAAATTTAAAATTGGAAAATAAATAAATATAAAAAATTTTAAAATTTTAATTTTTTATTTTTAATATTATTATATTATAATAATTTTATAATCATATATATATTTTAAATAATTTAAATTTATAAAAAGGTTTGAAAAATTTAAATTAAATTAAAATATAAAAATTTTAAATATTATATTATTTTTTAAATTAATTATTATATTTTTTATTATTTTTATTTTTTTATTAAAAATTAAAATTTTTAATTTTAATAAATTATAATTATAAATAATATTAATAAAAATTATTATTTTATTATTTTTTATTTTATTATTTTTTTTATTATTTTTGTAAAATTATTAAAAAATATTAATAATAATAAAATAATGATAACAAATATTGTATATAATGATAATATGAGGTAATATTTTAAATAAATTTTATTATGAAATCAAAAAATTTATTATAAAAATATTTTAGATATAAAAAAAAATTAAAAAAATTACAAAAGAAAAAATAATTAGTAAAATTTTGGGCTAAATTATTTTAAATATTTTTTGATTTTTATTTAATATGATATATTCATAATTTTATTAATATTAAATAAATGATAATTAATAAAGATATTTATAAAGAATAATTTATATAGTTAAATATAATTTTTATTTTTTAAATTTAATTTATTATTTATAATTTTATTATTATTTTTTATATTATTTTTATAGAATTTAAAATTATATAATTAAATTTAATTTAATTTATTACATATTATTCGTTTTTAAAATTTTTAATTATATAATATAAAATTTATATTTTAAATTTAAAATTTTTTATAAATAAAATTTAAAGGTTTTATTATAAATTTTAAATATTTTTAATATTTTATTTATAATATTTTTTTAATTATTTTTATAGTATTATTAATATATTAAATTAATTTATATGTATTTTTAAAAATTTATTTTTATTATAATAAAATTTATAAAAATAAATTAATAATATGATAATTTTTAATAAAATTGTATTAAATTATAATAATAAATTAAAAAATAATATATAAAAAAATTCGATAAAATTAAAAAATTAAATTTTTAATAAAACCCAAAAAAGATTTTATTTAAATTTTAAATTTTTTGAATATTTAATTTCCCAAATTTAATAATAATAAATTATAATTGAAATAATAATATTTAAAAATAAATAAAAAATTTGATATTAAATATTAAGATTATTAAATTATTATATTATTATTATTATATTTTTTATATTATTATTATATTAATATTATTACTTTTATATATTTTAAAATTAAATTTTATTATTAAAATATATTATTATTTTTTTATTTATTATTTAAAAATATTAAAATTATTATTATATATTATTATTTTATAATATATTTAAAATTTTTATTTAATAAATTATAAAAATTTTTGTTATTATTCTAATAATTTATTTATAATAATATAATTTAATATTTTTATTATATAAATAATAATTAAATTATAATAATATGATAATAAAAAATTGTATAATAAAAAATAAGATAATTAAATTTTAAAAAGTAAATTTTGGTTTATAATTAGGGTTTTTAAAGATTAATTTTTAAAAATTTTAAATATAAAATATAATTCCAAATTTAAAATTAAAAGGGATAATGATAAAAAAATAAAAATTGTATAATTGAATAATATTATAAATATTATATAATAAATTTAATTTTTGGGAAATATTTTTTTTTAAATTATGGGGTATTAATTAAATTAATTATTATTTATATTACAAAATTTTATTAAAAATATAATAGTTATTTATATTTTATATTTTAAAATTATTTTATTATTATTATTTTTTAAAATTATTTATTATTTTATAAATTATTCAAAAATATTTTATAACTATCATATTAATATTATTTTAAAAATTGAAATTTATATATTTGTATGTTATATATATATATAATAATTTTAAAAAATTTAAAAAAAAATTTAAATTTATATACAAAATTTTTAATTTTATAAAAAATTTTAAAAATAATTTAAATTTAATGAAAATTTAAAATAATATAATTTTGAATTTATAAAAAAATTATTATTAAAAATTGAATTAAAAGTAATAATGAAAATAAAATGATAATGGAAATATTAAATGATAAATAAATTTTTAATATTAGATAAAAATTTATTGTAATTAAAAATAATTAAAGATTTATTAATAAAAAAAGGAAAAATAATAAAATTTTAAATGATTAAAAATATTTTAATTTTAAAAATAATTTTTAAATTAATTTTATTATTATTATTTTTTTATATTTTTATTATTATTATTTATTTTTTATTCTTATATATTTAATATTATATTATTAAAATTTATAATAATGTAATAATTTAATAATGTAAATAATAAAATATTATAGTGTTAAATAATAAAATATTATTTTTTTAAAATTTTTTATATTATTTTAAAAATTTTAAAATTTATATATAAATAATAAAATAAAATTAATAATGAATTAAATTTTTAAATATAATTATTGAATTATTATATTTATTTTGATTTTTTATAATTAATTAAAGAATAATTATAAAAATTTAGATTTTTAATAATGAAAATTGATAAAATAAATAAGTAAAAATAAATTTAAAGAAGATAATAATTTAAAATTTAAATATTATTTTTATAAAATGATTGTTCATTTTTATTAAATTAAAAATTTTTAAATTTACAAAAAATTTCAAATAAAATTATAATTTGATTATCAAAAATTTTTTAAATATTTAAATTTTTTAAAATTTTATTATTAATTATATTATGATTATTATTTATAATATTATTTAATTTAATATAAATTTTTCATTAAATTTTTAAAATAATTTTATAATTAAAATTTAAATTAATATATTTTATATTAATCTTAAATTTTTTTTATAATTTTATATTTTTTTAAATTTTTATATTATTATTGTTTTATTTTTTGTTAAAATTATAATAAATTTATTTTTAAAAAATTTTAAATATTTTATATAATTTAATATTTTATTATTATTAAAATTTATTAATTAATATTATTAAATTTAATATTATAATATATAAAAGATATTTTAAATAAATTTAAATATATTAAATCTTATTTTTAATTAGTAATAATTGCAAAATATTTTTTAAAAATAAAATGAGTATATATTATGATATTAAATAATATAAAGAAAACAATATAATTATTTATATTATTGATGTTTTTAAATAAAAAAAATTATAACGAAAATTATAATAATAATTAATTAAAAAAATTTATAATTAATATTTAAATATATAAAAAAATTTCAATAATTTTAAATATGGAAAAACAATTAAATTATAAAATTGTAAATTTTTAAATGTAAAAAAATTTTAAAATTAAGATTTTAATTTTATTAATTTTAGTTTAATCAAATAATTTTTTTTTTAAAAATATTTTTAAAATAATAATATTATAATTAAAATTAATAATTGTAAATTTTTATTAATATTATTAAAAAATTTTAATTATAATATTATAATTATAATTATTTTATAATAAAGGGGAAATTTTTTATAATATAAAAATAAATTAAATAATATTAAAAATATATAATTCCCAAAATTTTGCTAATTATTTTTTTAATATCCATTAATTTTGATTTTTGTATTTAAATTATTATTTTATATAATATTACCAAATCGTAATTTTTAATAATAAAAAAAAGTAATAAAAATTTAAATTTAATAAGAAAATAATATAATTATTTTAAATCATAATGATGATTTTAATTTTTTTATTTTATAAAATAAAAAAAATTTAAATTAAATATGAAAATTAAAAAAATTTTTTATAATAAAATAGGTAAAATTTTTTTAAAATTTGAAAATTAAATACAAATTATAATTTAATTTTTAATTTACTATTTTATAATTAAAAAAATTATTTTTATTAATTAATTAAAAAAATTTTTAAAATTTTATATTATATAATATTATTATTTATTTTGTAAAAATTTTATAACATATTATTTTTTATTTATTTATTATTATTATTTTAAAATTTAATTATTATTATTTATTTATTATTTATTATTATATATTTTTTAAAATTAATAAAAAAATTTATTTAATTAAAAATATAAAAAATTATAATAATTAATAATATGTAATATAATTTATAATAGTTTTATATTTTTTATTAAAATTTATATTTAAAAAAATTAATAATAAAATATATTAAAAAAAAATTAAAATATAAAAAATTTTTTAAATATTTTTATTTTTTATTATGTAATTATTATAACTATAATTTGTTTATGAATGATATTAAAATATAATATAAAATTTGAATAATAATATAATTTTAATAAAATTGATTATATAATAAAAAATATAATAAAAATTTAAAATAAGAAATCAATTATTTTAAATTATAAAAAATTTTTATTTTTAAAAAATTTTTGAAATTTAAAATTAAAAAAAATTTTAATTTTAAAAATTAATGAATTAATTTTTGGATTTTAATAATTTTTTTAATATTATTAAAATTATTTTAATATTATATTATATAAAATAATATTATAATAAAATTTAAAATTTTTAAATAATTAAATTATTAATATTATTAAAATTTTTTATTTTATTATTTTATTATTTTATATTATTATTTTTATTATTATTAATATTATTTTATATTGTTATTTCAAAAATTAATGAATAATTGAATAATAATTTTAAAATGGAAATAATTAATAGCTTATAAATTTAAAATATTTTATTTTTATATAATTTATATTTTTTATTTTAAATTTGAAAATAATATAAAAAAGTTTGTATATATAAAAATAATTTAAAAAAATTTAATAATAATTATTTTTTTTGTATTATATTTTATTGTTATTAGGTTTTGTTTTATAATATTTAAAATATTTTAAAATATAAATATTAAAATTTAATAATTAATAATGAATTGATGATAATAGGAAAAGAAAATTAAAATGAAAAATATAAATAAATATAATTTTTTAAATTTTAAAATATTTTATTATTAATAATAAAAAAATTTAAAAAATTCCAATATTAAACAAAATTAAAATAATTAATAAAAATTTTATTTTTAATATTTATTATAGGTATAATTTTAATTTTAAATCTTTTTTATTAATATTGTATATAATAAATAATTTATAAATTTTAAAAATTTAAATTTATTATTTTAATATTATTTTATAATTATTATATTAATTAATTATTTTATTATTTTATTATTTTTATTATTTTATTATTTTATTATTATTAAAAATAAAATTAAAAATAAAAATATTACAATAATAATATATTAAAAATATTTAAAAATAATTAAAAATTTTAATTTAATTTTTTACAAAGTGTTAATTAAATATAATAATTAAAATAATTAATTATGTATAATAAGGAATTTAAATTATTTTTAAAAAGTAAAAATTATTAAAAAAGTTTAATAAATTTTTTATTATATAATTTGAATATTTAAAAAATATTTTCCATATAATGATAAAATTTTAAATAATAATAATAATAAAAGAATATGATGAAAATAATGAAAAAAAGGGAAAAGAGAAATTAAAATAATAAAAATTTTTTTAATATAATTTTTAATAATAAAAAATAAATTTCAAAAAGGGCAAATTAAAGGTAAATTTAATTAAATTCCAAAATTTTTTTTTGATAATTTAATTTTAAAAGGTTTAATAAAAAATTTTTAAATTTTAATTTTATATGTTTTAACAATTAATAAAAATTTTATTTACAAATTATTAATAATTTATTATTATTATATATTATTTTATTATTATTATTAATTATTATTTTATTATTTTTATTATTTTTTAATTATTTTTTTTATTATTAAAAAATTATTAAAATTTGAAATAATTTTTAAAAAATTATAATTGTAATAATATTTTATTTTTATGTGTATATTTTAATAATTTATTATAATATATAATTATAAAAAATTTATAATTAAATTAAAAAAAATTATTATAATTAATAATAAAAAAATAAATAATTGTTTATATAAATCAAATTATTATTATATGTTAAAATAATTTATTATTGATATTGGTAATTATTAATAATATGATAATAATTGCAAAATTTGAATAATATGATAAAAGGATGATAAAAAATGAATGATAATATGATAATAATGATAAAAAAATTTTTTTATATAATAAAAAAATAAAAAAAATTTCCAAATAAAAAGGGAAATCTAAAATATAATTTTTAACCCAAAATGATTTTAAAATATTTTAATATTATAAATAATGATAAATTTCCAAATTTATTACATAAATAATAAATAAATAAGAATTTATAAAAAATTTTTAAAATTTTAAAAATAATTATTATATTATATTATTATTTATTATTTTTTTAAATTATTTTATTATTTTTTTAAATTATTATTATTTTTTTTATTATTTTTTATATTTTATTTTAATTATATTATTGCATAAATTTATAAACAAAAGAAAAATGTTTTAATAATAATTTTAATAATATTGTTATATGATTTATAATTATTATTTTAAATAAATATTTATTTAATTTATAATTAAAAATGATTTTTAAGTAATAATTGGTAAAAAAAAAATCCTTTTTATGGAATAATTTTAATACCTTCATTGGGTTTTTTGTGTTTAAAAATTTGTTTGTTTTTTATGTTGCAATATTTAAAAAATTTCAACCATGAAATCATTTGGGAAAAATGAATAAAGGAAAAATATATAATTTATAATATAGATTATTAATATTTTTAATTTATTTTATTATTTTTAAAATAATTTTTTTAAAAATATAATATTAAAAAAAAAATTTAAAATTTTAAATTTTAAAATATTAAAACTTTTTTATATTATCAATAATATTTTTAATTAGTTAAAAATTATTATTATAATGTAATAATTTCCCAAAAATTTTATAATATTGAAAATATTTAAAGTAATTATTTATTATTGATTTATTAATATAATTTTTATTTATTATTATTATTATATTTTTTATTATTTTTAATTATTATTATAATTTTTATTATTATAAAAAAATTTAAATATTATAATGAAAAAATTTTAATTAATATATAATTAAAATATATAATAATTTTAATTATATTATAATATATATAAATTTTTTTTGGGTTAAAATTAAATAATATTATAACAAAATTAAAGTAAAAAGAAATTAAAAAAAAAAATTAGAATAATTCCAAAATATTATTTTTTTAAATTATTTTTTAGATTTTTAAAAATATTTTTCGAATTTTTTAAAAAATTTGAAAAAAAAAAAAAAATTGGGAATAATATGAAATAATGAATAATATTATAAGGATATATAAATATTATTAATATATTTTATTTAATTAAATTTTTACAAAAATTATTTTTTTAATATAAAAATAAAAATTTTTTAATTTTATAAAAAAATTTATAATATAAAATTTAATTTAATAAAAAATTTTGCAAATTTTATAATTTTAATTATTAAATTTATTTTTACTATATTAATATTTTAATATAATAAATACTTATATAATAAATAATTTTAAATAAATTAAAAATTTTTAATATTTTAAATTTATTATTTTATTATTATTATTATTATTTTATTATATTATTGTTATTATATATTGATAATTTTATTTTTATTTAATTGTTTAAATTAATTTTTAAAATTTTAATAATATTGAAAAATATAAAAAATATAATATTTATAATAGTTATAAAAAATAATGTATATATAATTTAATTTTTAAAAAATTGTTTTTTAATATTATAAAATTTTAATATAAATTCAAAAAAAAAGGGGAAAATTAATAATAACGTTAATTATAATAATTGTTTTATTATTTATATTATTTATGTATTTTATTTTTTAAATTATATTTATATATTAAATATATATTATAATAAATTAATAATATATAAAATTAAAAATTTATTATAATTATTAATAATAAAATTTTTTAAAAATATTTTATTAATAATATGATATAATAATTTTATTTTTATAATCTTTAATTGTTATAAAAAAAAATTAAAAATAATTAAGTAAACCAAAATTTAGTTTTAAATTTAAATTATTTAATTTTTTTATTATTTTTATTACAAATTTTTGGGGAATAATTATAATTAAAAAATTTAATAAGAATAATAAATAAGATTAAAAATTTTAAATATTTAATTATTATTTTTTATTATATTATATTATTATTATTATTATATTATATATTTTTATTAATTTTTTTAATACAAAATAATTTAATAATATATTTTATTAATAATATATAATGTATAAAATATTTAAATTTTTTATTTTAAATTGAAATAATATATGAATAATAAAATTGTTTATTTCATTAATAGTTTTGAATTAAATATTTTAAAAAAATTTTAAATATACTTTTAAGTAGTTTAAAAATTATTGTTTAATTTAATTTTAAAATATATTATAATAATATTAATATAAATTATTTTTTTAATTTTATTATATTTAAATATATTTTAATTATTATAATTTGGAAATTTTATATTATAATAATATAAAATAATTAAAATTATATTAATTTATAATATTTTTTATATTTTTATATTTTATAAAATATAAAAATAAAATTGAAAAAATAAATATAAAATTAGTAATAATTTTATATTAAATTTAAATAAGGTATATTAATATTTTTTAATTTATAATATTATTTTTTTATAATTTTTAAAAAAATAATTTTTAACTTAATTCATTAAATTTTAAATTATATTAGATATAAAATTTTATAAATTATTATTTTAAATAATGTTTATAATAATTGGAAAAGTTATTAAATTAAAATTTTAAAATTTTATATAATAATTTTTATTATTAATATAAATTTTTATATTTTTTTATTATTATTATTTTATTTTAATTTTTATAATTAAAATTATTAATTAATAATAAAATCAATAAAAATATTTAACATTAAATTTTAAATAATAGTATAATTTTATTAAAATTATTTTATATTTTTTTTTATATTAATATTTTTTTTATATATTTGAAAATTATAATAATTAATAAATAATAATTAATAATAATTTAATTAAATAATATTAATATTATATAATTTTTAATTTTTTAATTAGGGATATATAATAATGTAAAAAAATTTTAATAATAATAAAAATTTGGTAAAAAAATTAAAATAGTAAAAAAAATTAATATAATTAATAAAAATATTTGGGGTTAATTACTAAATGATTTAATTATTATAATATGAAATAATTAGGTTATTATTAAAAAATTTAATTTTAAAAATAAAAGGAAAATTAAAAAAAAATTTTAAAATTATAAAATTTAAATTATTATTTTTATTATTTTATTTTTTTAATATTATTATTTATATGATAAATTAATTTTATTTTAAATTTAAAAATATGATAAAATTAATAAAAAATTTGATAAATGAATATTTTAATTTTAATATATTATATATTATAAAAATTTTATTATTTTTTATTGTTTTAATATTAAAATAATTTTTTAGATTATCCAAAAATAATTTTATGTTTTTAAATTAATTTTTATAATTATTAAATTAACTATTTAATTATTTATATTATTATTGTTTTATATATATTAATTTTAAATAAATTAAAAATTTATTTAATATATAATATTAATATATTTTTAAAAATTTATTTTAATATAATTTTTTAATATTTTATTTTTTATATTTATATAATATATGGATTAAAATTAAACGTTATAATATATATTATAATAAAAATTTGTCATATAATAATAAAAAATAAAAAAAAATTAAAATAAAAGAAAATTGGAAATATTTTTAAGTTTTTATAAATGTTGAATTTTAATTTGGTTTAAATTATTATAATATTACAGAATCGTTTATCCATTCATAATGATATAAAAGAGAAAAAAAATTTTAAACTGAAAATTAAAAAATTTAAATTATTTTAATTTTATATAATTATTTTTAATTTTTTTATTTTTTTTTAATTTTTAGTTAAATTTTAAACATTAATATGGTATTTCAAAATTTATAATAAAAAAAGGAAATATAAAAATTAATTTTAAAAAAAAATTTAAATTTTATTTTAAAATTCTTTTAATATTTTTTAATTTATTAAATTATGTTCTTTCTTATATTTTCCAAATTATAATTAATATAAAATAAATTAATAATTATTTAATTTTTAAAAAGTATTATTTATTTTTTTTTTTATTTATTTTTTAACTATATTATTTGAAATATTTTTTTTTATGATTTTTAATTTATAATATGATAAAATTGAAATTTTAATAATAAGTATGGAAAAAATGATGAAACCATATAATAATATTGTTAATAATTTTAATATATTATAAATTAAATAATTATATATAATTTAATTTATAAAATTTAATTGCCAAAAATAATTTTATAATAATAATTAAATTTAAGATAAAATAAAATTAATAAAATTTAATTATAATAATATATATTATTATAAATTTATTAAAAGGATATTGATAAATTTAAATTTATAATTTAATAACATATAATATTTTAAAAATTTATTATTAATTATTATTATTATTATTATTTTTTAATTTCTTATATTATTTCTTATTATTTTAATAATATTTTTTAAAAACGAATAAATATAATAATTAAAAAATTTAAATTATAATTTTAAAGATTTTTTAAATATATTTTAATATTTTTATATATTATTTAAATATAATATTTTAAGAATTATTTAAAATAAAAAAATAAAAAATAATCAAAATAAATGAAAATATAGAATATATTTTGGGTTATAAATGTTTTCATTTTTTTAAGTTTTATTATTAGGTAAAAATTAAAAAATGTAATGTTTATGTATGTATATAATAAATTTAGAGATTTTATATATATTTGTTTTAATATAATAATTCATATTTTTAAAACCCAAAATAATTTAATAAAAATAAATTTAAATAATTAAAATTATAATTTATCAAATGTTATTTTATATAATATTGTAATATGATAATAATTATATAAAGAATAATTACATAATACATAATTAATTTGAATTTAAAAAAATTATTATATAAAATATTCATTTTATTTTATTAATTATTATTAAAATATATTTTATATATTTTTTCATTATATTTTAAGGTTAGTAATTGCAAAAAATATTTAACGTAATAATAATATGATATAATAATTTTTAAAGGGTAAATAGTTATATATATTTTGATGATAAATTTTTAAATAAAAAAAAATTAAAAAAAAAATAAAAAAAGAAAAAAGGAAATAATTGAAAATTACAATTATTGGGTTTATTCATTGTTGTTTTGATTTTTTTGTTTTAATTTTAAAAAAAATATTAATGAATATGCAAAAAGTAATAAAGAATAAAAATTTAATTTAATTATTATATTATTTATATTATTATTATTATTATTATTATTTTTAAATTATTATTATTTATATTTATTATTATATTATTAAAATATATTTAATTTTAAAATAAATATTATGTATTAACTTTAAATATTATAAAATATTATTTATATTTTTTTTAAATTATTTATTTTTTATTATTATTTTATTTTTTTTTAATTAATATTTTTTATATAATTAATTAAAAAAATAATTTAAATAAAATTTAAATTAAAGATAAAATGAAATAATGTTTAATATTGATATAATATGATAATATTGATAAAATTTAAATAAGAATAAAAGGAAAATTTTTAAATAATAAAAAAAAGTAAAAAACAAATTTATAATAACCAAAAAAAAATAATTTTAATAAATTAGGGGTTTTTTTAATTAATGATTTAATTTTAAGGGAAATTTAACAAAATTAAATATGCAATAAGGATAAAATAAAAAAAAATTTGATAACATTGAAATAATTTTATATTTTAATTTTATTATATATTATTATATAATTTATTTTAAATTATT